>NW_026894087.1:0-200090 GCF_032452875.1 Bos javanicus | reverse complement strand
CAGGCAGGTGTCGCGCGGCTCAGCTGTCGATTATCAAGCAGATGAGCAGGCAGGTGTCGCGCGGCTCAGCTTGCGATTATCAAGCAGATGAGCAGGCAGGTGTCACGCGACTCAGCTGGCGATTATCAAGCAGATGAGCAGGCAGGTGTCGCGCGGCTCAGCTGGCGATTATCAAGCAGATGAGCAGGCAGGTGTCGCGCGGCTCAGCTGGCAACAATCAAGCAGAAGAACAGGCAGGTGTCGCGCGGCTCAGCTGGCGATTATCAAGCAGATGAGCAGGCAGGTGTCGCGCGGCTCAGCTGGCGATTATCAAGCAGATGAGCAGGCAGGTGTCTCGCGGCTCAGCTGGCGATTATCAAGCAGATGAGCAGGCAGGTGTCGCGCGGCTCAGCTGGCGATTATCAAGCAGATGAGCAGGCAGGTGTCGCGCGGCTCAGCTGGCGATTATCAAGCAGATGAGCAGGCAGGTGTCGCGCGGCTCAGCTGGCGATTATCAAGCAGATGAGCAGGCAGGTGTCGCGCGGCTCAGCTGGCGAATATCAAGCAGATGAGCAGGCAGGTGTCGCGCGGCTCAGCTGGCGATTATCAAGCAGATGAGCCGGCAGGTGTCGCGGGGCTCAGCTGGCGATTATCAAAAAGATGAGCAGGCAGGTGTCGCAGGGCTCAGCTGGCGATTATCAAGCAGATGAGCAGGCAGGTGTCGCGCGGCTCAGCTGGCGATTATCAAGCAGATGAGCAGGCAGGTGTCGCGCGGCTCAGCTGGCGATTATCAAGCAGATGAGCAGGCAGGTGTCGCGCGGCTCAGCTGGCGAATATCAAGCAGATGAGCAGGCAGGTGTCGCGCGGCTCCAGCTGGCGATTATCAAGCAGATGAGCAGGCAGGTGTCGCGCGGCTCAGCTGGCGATTATCAAGCAGATGAGCAGGCAGGTGTCGCGCGGCTCAGCTGGCGATTATCAAGCAGATGAGCAGGCAGGTGTCGCGCGGCTCAGCTGGCGATTATCAAGCAGATGAGCAGGCAGGTGTCGCGCGGCTCAGCTGGCGATTATCAAGCAGATGAGCAGGCAGGTGTCGCGCGGCTCAGCTGGCGATTATCAAGCAGATGAGCAGGCAGGTGTCGCGCGGCTCAGCTGGCGATTATCAAGCAGATGAGCAGGCAGGTGTCGCGCGGCTCAGCTGGCGATTATCAAGCAGATGAGCAGGCAGGTGTCGCGCGGCTCAGCTGGCGATTATCAAGCAGATGAGCAGGCAGGTGTCGCGCGGCTCAGCTGGCGATTATCAAGCAGATGAGCAGGCAGGTGTCGCGCGGCTCAGCTGGCGATTATCAAGCAGATGAGCAGGCAGGTGTCGCGCGGCTCAGCTGGCGATTATCAAGCAGATGAGCAGGCAGGTGTCGCGCGGCTCAGCTGGCGATTATCAAGCAGATGAGCAGGCAGGTGTCGCGCGGCTCAGCTGGCGATTATCAAGCAGATGAGCAGGCAGGTGTCGCGCGGCTCAGCTGTGCGATTATCAAGCAGATGAGCAGGCAGGTGTCGCGCGGCTCAGCTGGCGATTATCAACCAGATGAGCAGGCAGGTGTCACGTGGCTCAGCTGGCGATTATCAAGCAGATGAGCAGGCAGGTGTCGCGCGGCTCAGCTGGCAACAATCAAGCAGAAGAACAGGCAGGTGTCACGCGGCTCACCTGGCGATTATCAAGCAGATGAGCAGGTAGGTGTCGCGCGGCTCAGCTGGCGATTATCAAGCAGATGAGCAGGCAGGTGTCGCGCGGCTCACCTGGCGATTATCAAGCAGATGAGCAGGTAGGTGTCGCGCGGCTCAGTTTTCGATTATCAAGCAGATGAACAGGCAGGTGTCGCGGGGCTCAGCCGGCGATATCAAGCAGATGAGCAGGCAGGTGTCGCGCAGCTCAGCTGGCGATTATCAAGCAGATGAGCAGGCAGGTGTCACGCGGCTCAGCTGGCGATTATCAAGCAGATGAGCAGGCAGGTGTCGCGCGGCTCAGCTGGCGATTATCAAGCAGATGAGCAGGCAGGTGTCGCGCGGCTCAGCTGGCGATTATCAAGCAGATGAGCAGGCAGGTGTCGCGCGGCTCAGCTGGCGATTATCAAGCAGATGAGCAGGCAGGTGTCGCGCGGCTCAGCTGGCGATTATCAAGCAGATGAGCAGGCAGGTGTCGCGCGGCTCAGCTGGCGATTATCAAGCAGATGAGCAGGCAGGTGTCGCGCGGCTCAGCTGGCGATTATCAAGCAGATGAGCAGGCAGGTGTCGCGCGGCTCAGCTGGCGATTATCAAGCAGATGAGCAGGCAGGTGTCGCGCGGCTCAGCTGGCGATTATCAAGCAGATGAGCAGGCAGGTGTCGCGCGGCTCAGCTGGCGATTATCAAGCAGATGAGCAGGCAGGTGTCGCGCGGCTCAGCTGGCGATTATCAAGCAGATGAGCAGGCAGGTGTCGCGCGGCTCAGCTGGCGATTATCAAGCAGATGAGCAGGCAGGTGTCGCGCGGCTCAGCTGGCGATTATCAAGCAGATGAGCAGGCAGGTGTCGCGCGGCTCAGCTGGCGATTATCAAGCAGATGAGCAGGCAGGTGTCGCGGGGCTCAGCTGGCGATTATCAAGCAGATGAGCAGGCAGGTGTCGCGCGGCTCAGCTGGCGACTATCAAGCAGATGAGCAGGCAGGTGTCGCGCGGCTCAGCTGGCGATTATCAAGCAGATGAGCAGGCAGGTGTCGCGCGGCTCAGCTGGCGATTATCAAGCAGATGAGCAGGCAGGTGTCGCGCGGCTCAGCTGGCGATTATCAAGCAGATGAGCAGGCAGGTGTCGCGCGGCTCAGCTGGCGATTATCAAGCAGATGAGCAGGCAGGTGTCGCGCGGCTCAGCTGGCGACTATCAAGCAGATGAGCAGGCAGGTGTCGCGCGGCTCAGCTGGCGATTATCAAGCAGATGAGCAGGCAGGTGTCGCGCGGCTCAGCTGGCGATTATCAAGCAGATGAGCAGGCAGGTGTCGCGCGGCTCAGCTGGCGATTATCAAGCAGATGAGCAGGCAGGTGTCACGCGGCTCACCTGGCGATTATCAAGCAGATGAGCAGGCAGGTGTCGCGCGGCTCAGCTGGCGATTATCAAGCAGATGAGCAGGCAGGTGTCGCGTGTCTCAGCTGGCGACAATCAAGCAGATGAGCAGGCAGGTGTCGCGCGGCTCAGCTGGCGATTATCAAGCAGATGAGCAGGCAGGTGTCGCGCGGCTCAGCTGGCGATTATCAAGCAGATGAGCAGGCAGGTGTCGCGCGGCTCACCTGGCGATTATCAAGCAGATGAGCAGGCAGGTGTCGCGCGGCTCAGCTGGCGATTATCAAGCAGATGAGCAGGCAGGTGTCGCGCGGCTCAGCTGGCGATTATCAAGCAGATGAGCAGGCAGGTGTCGCGCGGCTCAGCTGGCGATTATCAAGCAGATGAGCAGGCAGGTGTCGCGCGGCTCAGCTGGCGATTATCAAGCAGATGAGCAGGCAGGTGTCGCGCGGCTCAGCTGGCGATTATCAAGCAGATGAGCAGGCAGGTGTCGCGCGGCTCAGCTGGCGATTATCAAGCAGATGAGCAGGCAGGTGTCGCGCGGCTCAGCTGGCGATTATCAAGCAGATGAGCAGGCAGGTGTCGCGCGGCTCAGCTGGCGATTATCAAGCAGATGAGCAGGCAGGTGTCGCGCGGCTCAGCTGGCGATTATCAAGCAGATGAGCAGGCAGGTGTCGCGCGGCTCAGCTGGCGATTATCAAGCAGATGAGCAGGCAGGTGTCGCGCGGCTCAGCTGGCGATTATCAAGCAGATGAGCAGGCAGGTGTCGCGCGGCTCAGCTGGCGATTATCAAGCAGATGAGCAGGCAGGTGTCGCGCGGCTCAGCTGGCGATTATCAAGCAGATGAGCAGGCAGGTGTCGCGCGGCTCAGCTGGCGATTATCAAGCAGATGAGCAGGCAGGTGTCGCGCGGCTCAGCTGGCGATTATCAAGCAGATGAGCAGGCAGGTGTCGCGCGGCTCAGCTGGCGATTATCAAGCAGATGAGCAGGCAGGTGTCGCGCGGCTCAGCTGGCGATTATCAAGCAGATGAGCAGGCAGGTGTCGCGCGGCTCAGCTGGCGATTATCAAGCAGATGAGCAGGCAGGTGTCGCGCGGCTCAGCTGGCGATTATCAAGCAGATGAGCAGGCAGGTGTCGCGCGGCTCAGCTGGCGATTATCAAGCAGATGAGCAGGCAGGTGTCGCGCGGCTCAGCTGGCGATTATCAAGCAGATGAGCAGGCAGGTGTCGCGCGGCTCAGCTGGCGATTATCAAGCAGATGAGCAGGCAGGTGTCGCGCGGCTCAGCTGGCGATTATCAAGCAGATGAGCAGGCAGGTGTCGCGCGGCTCAGCTGGCGATTATCAAGCAGATGAGCAGGCAGGTGTCGCGCGGCTCAGCTGGCGATTATCAAGCAGATGAGCAGGCAGGTGTCGCGCGGCTCAGCTGGCGATTATCAAGCAGATGAGCAGGCAGGTGCCGCTCGGCTCAGCTGGCGATTATCAAGCAGATGAGCAGGCATGTGTCGCGCGGCTCAGCTGGCGATTATCAAGCAGAAGAACAGGCAGGTGTCACGCGGCTCCGCTGGCGATTATCAAGCAGATGAGCAGGCAGGTGTCGCGCGGCTCAGCTGGCGATTATCAAGCAGATGAGCAGGCAGGTGTCGCGCGGCTCAGCTGGCGATTATCAAGCAGATGAGCAGGCAGGTGTCGCGCGGCTCAGCTGTCGATTATCAAGCAGATGAGCAGGCAGGTGTCGCGCGGCTCAGCTGGCGATTATCAAGCAGATGAGCAGGCAGGTGTCACGCGGCTCAGTGTTCGATTATCAAGCAGATGAACAGGCAGGTGTCGCGCGGCTCAGCTGGCGATTATCAAGCAGATGAGCAGGCAGGTGTCGCGCGGCTCAGCTGGCGATTATCAAGCAGATGAGCAGGCAGGTGTCGCGCGGCTCAGCTGGCGATTATCAAGCAGATGAGCAGGCAGGTGTCGCGCGGCTCAGCTGGCGATTATCAAGCAGATGAGCAGGCAGGTGTCGCGCGGCTCAGCTGGCGATTATCAAGCAGATGAGCAGGCAGGTGTCGCGCGGCTCAGCTGGCGAATATCAAGCAGATGAGCAGGCAGGTGTCGCGCGGCTCAGCTGGCGATTATCAAGCAGATGAGCAGGCAGTTGTCGCGCGGCTCAGCTGGCGATTATCAAGCAGATGAGCAGGCAGGTGTCGCGCGGCTCAGCTGGCGATTATCAAGCAGATGAGCAGGCAGGTGTCGCGCGGCTCAGCTGGCGATTATCAAGCAGATGAGCAGGCAGGTGTCGCGCGGCTCAGCTGGCGATTATCAAGCAGATGAGCAGGCAGGTGTCGCGCGGCTCAGCTGGCGATTATCAAGCAGATGAGCAGGCAGGTGTCGCGCGGCTCAGCTGGCGATTATCAAGCAGATGAGCAGGCAGGTGTCGCGGGGCTCAGCTGGCGATTATCAAGCAGATGAGCAGGCAGGTGTCGCGCGGCTCCAGCTGGCGATATCAAGCAGATGAGCAGGCAGGTGTCGCGCGGCTCAGCTGGCGATTATCAAGCAGATGAGCAGGCAGGTGTCGCGCGGCTCAGCTGGCGATTATCAAGCAGATGAGCAGGCAGGTGTCGCGCGGCTCAGCTGGCGATTATCAAGCAGATGAGCAGGCAGGTGTCGCGCGGCTCAGCTGGCGATTATCAAGCAGATGAGCAGGCAGGTGTCGCGCGGCTCAGCTGGCGATTATCAAGCAGATGAGCAGGCAGGTGTCGCGCGGCTCAGCTGGCGATTATCAAGCAGATGAGCAGGCAGGTGTCGCGCGGCTCAGCTGGCGATTATCAAGCAGATGAGCAGGCAGGTGTCGCGCGGCTCAGCTGGCGATTATCAAGCAGATGAGCAGGCAGGTGTCGCGCGGCTCAGCTGGCGATTATCAAGCAGATGAGCAGGCAGGTGTCGCGCGGCTCAGCTGGCGATTATCAAGCAGATGAGCAGGCAGGTGTCGCGCGGCTCAGCTGGCGATTATCAAGCAGATGAGCAGGCAGGTGTCGCGCGGCTCAGCTGGCGATTATCAAGCAGATGAGCAGGCAGGTGTCGCGCGGCTCAGCTGGCGATTATCAAGCAGATGAGCAGGCAGGTGTCGCGCGGCTCAGCTGGCGATTATCAAGCAGATGAGCAGGCAGGTGTCGCGCGGCTCAGGTGGCGATTATCACGCAGATGAGCAGGCAGGTGTCGCGCGGCTCAGCTGGCGATTATCAAGCAGATGAGCAGGCAGGTGTCGCGCGGCTCAGCTGGCGATTATCAAGCAGATGAGCAGGCAGGTGTCGCGCGGCTCAGCTGGCGATTATCAAGCAGATGAGCAGGCAGGTGTCGCGCGGCTCAGCTGGCGATTATCAAGCAGATGAGCAGGCAGGTGTCGCGCGGCTCAGCTGGCGATTATCAAGCAGATGAGCAGGCAGGTGTCGCGCGGCTCAGCTGGCGATTATCAAGCAGATGAGCAGGCAGGTGTCGCGGGGCTCAGCTGGCGATTATCAAGCAGATGAGCAGGCAGGTGTCGCGCGGCTCAGCTGGCGATATCAAGCAGATGAGCAGGCAGGTGTCGCGGGGCTCAGCTGGCGATTATCAAGCAGATGAGCAGGCAGGTGTCGTGCGGCTCAGCTGGCGATTATCAAGCAGATGAGCAGGCAGGTGTCGCGCGGCTCAGCTGGCGATTATCAAGCAGATGAGCAGGCAGGTGTCGCGCGGCTCAGCTGGCGATTATCAAGCAGATGAGCAGGCAGGTGTCGCGCGGCTCAGCTGGCGATTATCAAGCAGATGAGCAGGCAGGTGTCGCGCGGCTCAGCTGGCGATTATCAAGCAGATGAGCAGGCAGGTGTCACGCGGCTCAGCTGCCGATTATCAAGCAGATGAGCAGGCAGGTGTCGCGCGGCTCAGCTGGCGATTATCAAGCAGATGAGAAGGCAGGTGTCGCGCGGCTCAGCTGGCGATTATCAAGCAGATGAGCAGGCAGGTGTCACGCGGCTCACCTGGCGATTATCAAGCAGATGAGCAGGCAGGTGTCGCGCGGCTCACCTGGCGATTATCAAGCAGATGAGCAGGCAGGTGTCGCGCGGCTCAGCTGGCGAATATCAAGCAGATGAGCAGGCAGGTGTCGCGCGGCTCAGCTGGCGATTATCAAGCAGATGAGCAGGCAGGTGTCGCGCGGCTCAGCTGGCGATTATCAAGCAGATGTGCAGGCAGGTGTCGCGCGGCTCAGCTGGCGATTATCAAGCAGATGAGCAGGCAGGTGTCGCGCGGCTCAGCTGGCGATTATCAAGCAGATGAGCAGGCAGGTGTCGCGCGGCTCAGCTGGCGATTATCAAGCAGATGAGCAGGCAGGTGTCGCGGCTCAGCTGGCGATTATCAAGCAGATGAGCAGGCAGGTGTCGCGCGGCTCCAGCTGGCGATATCAAGCAGATGAGCAGGCAGGTGTCTCGCGGCTCAGCTGGCGATTATCAAGCAGATGAGCAGGCAGGTGTCGCGCGGCTCAGCTGGCGATTATCAAGCAGATGAGCAGGCAGGTGTCGCGCGGCTCAGCTGGCGATTATCAAGCAGATGAGCAGGCAGGTGTCGCGCGGCTCAGCTGGCGATTATCAAGCAGATGAGCAGGCAGGTGTCGCGCGGCTCAGCTGGCGATTATCAAGCAGATGAGCAGGCAGGTGTCGCGCGGCTCAGCTGGCGATTATCAAGCAGATGAGCAGGCAGGTGTCGCGCGGCTCAGCTGGCGATTATCAAGCAGATGAGCAGGCAGGTGTCGCGCGGCTCAGCTGGCGATTATCAAGCAGATGAGCAGGCAGGTGTCGCGCGGCTCAGCTGGCGATTATCAAGCAGATGAACAGGCAGGTGTCGCGCGGCTCAGCTGGCGATATCAAGCAGATGAGCAGGCAGGTGTCACGCAGCTCAGCTGGCGATTATCAAGCAGATGAGCAGGCAGGTGTCGCGGGGCTCAGCTGGCGATTATCAAGCAGATGAGCAGGCAGGTGTCGCGCGGCTCAGCTGGCGATTATCAAGCAGATGAGCAGGCAGGTGTCGCGCGGCTCAGCTGGCGATTATCAAGCAGATGAGCAGGCAGGTGTCGCGCGGCTCAGCTGGCGATTATCAAGCAGATGAGCAGGCAGGTGTCGCGCGGCTCAGCTGGCGATTATCAAGCAGATGAGCAGGCAGGTGTCGCGCGGCTCAGCTGGCGACAATCAAGCAAATGAGCAGGCAGGTGTCGCAGGGCTCAGCTGGCGATTATCAAGCTGATGAGCAGGCAGGTGTCGCGCGGCACAGGTGGCGATTATCAAGCAGATGAGCAGGCAGGTGTCGCGCGGCTCAGCTGGCGATTATCAAGCAGATGAGCAGGCAGGTGTCGCGCGGCTCAGCTGGCGATTATCAAGCAGATGAGCAGGCAGGTGTCGCGCGGCTCAGCTGGCGATTATCAAGCAGATGAGCAGGCAGGTGTCGCGCGGCTCAGCTGTCGATTATCAAGCAAATGAGCAGGCAGGTGTCGCAGGGCTCAGCTGGCGATTATCAAGCAGATGAGCAGGCAGGTGTGGCCCGGCTCAGCTGGCGATTATCAGGGAGAAGAACAGGCAGGTGTCGCGCGGCTCAGCTGGCGTATATAAAGCAGATGAGCAGGCAGGTCTCGCGCGGCTCAACTGTCGATTATCAAGCAGATGAGCAGGCAGGTGTCGCGCGGCTCAGCTGGCGATTATCAAGCAGATGAGCAGGCAGGTGTCACACGGCTCAGCTGGCGTATATCAAGCAGATGAGCAGGCAGGTGTCGCGCGGCTCAGCTGGCGATTATCAAGCAGATGAGCAGGCAGGTGTCGCGCGGCTCAGCTGGCGATTATCAAGCAGATGAGCAGGCAGGTGTCGCGCGGCTCAGCTGGCGATTATCAAGCAGATGAGCAGGCAGGTGTCGCGGCTCAGCTGGCGATTATCAAGCAGATGAGCAGGCAGGTGTCGCGCGGCTCAGCTGGCGATTATCAAGCAGATGAGCAGGCAGGTGTCGCGCGGCTGAGGTGGCGATTATCAAGCAGATGAGCACGCAGGTGTCGCGCGGCTCAGCTGGCGATTATCAAGCTGAAGAACAGGCAGGTGTCGCGCGGCTCAGCTGGCGATTATCAAGCAGATGAGCAGGCAGGTGTCGCGCGGCTCAGCTGGCGATTATCAAGCAGATGAGCAGGCAGGTGTCGCGCGGCTCAGCTGTCGAATACCAAGCAGATGAGCAGGCAGGTGTCGCGCGGCTCAGCTGGCGATTATCAAGCAGATGAGCAGGCAGGTGTCGCGCGGCTCAGCTGGCGATTATCAAGCAGATGAGCAGGCAGGTGTCGCGCGGCTCAGCTGGCGATTATCAAGCAGATGAGCAGGCAGGTGTCGCGCGGCTCAGCTGGCGATTATCAAGCAGATGAGCAGGCAGGTGTCGCGCGGCTCAGCTGGCGATTATCAAGCAGATGAGCAGGCAGGTGTCGCGCGGCTCAGCTGGCGATTATCAAGCAGATGAGCAGGCAGGTGTCGCGCGGCTCAGCTGGCGATTATCAAGCAGATGAGCAGGCAGGTGTCGCGCGGCTCAGCTGGCGATTATCAAGCAGATGAGCAGGCAGGTGTCGCGCGGCTCAGCTGGCGATTATCAAGCAGATGAGCAGGCAGGTGTCGCGCGGCTCAGCTGGCGATTATCAAGCAGATGAGCAGGCAGGTGTCGCGCGGCTCAGCTGGCGATTATCAAGCAGATGAGCAGGCAGGTGTCGCGCGGCTCAGCTGGCGATTATCAAGCAGATGAGCAGGCAGGTGTCGCGCGGCTCAGCTGGCGATTATCAAGCAGATGAGCAGGCAGGTGTCGCGCGGCTCAGCTGGCGATTATCAAGCAGATGAGCAGGCAGGTGTCGCGCGGCTCAGCTGGCGATTATCAAGCAGATGAGCAGGCAGGTGTCGCGCGGCTCCAGCTGGCGATATCAAGCAGATGAGCAGGCAGGTGTCGCGCGGCTCAGCTGGCGACAATCAAGCAGATGAGCAGGCAGGTGTCGCGCGGCTCAGCTGGCGATTATCAAGCAGATGAGCAGGCAGGTGTCGTGCGACTCAGCTGGCGATTATCAAGCAGATGAGCAGGCAGGTGTCGCGCGGCTCAGCTGGCGATTACCAAGCAGATGATCAGGCAGGTGTCGCGCGGCTCAGCTGGGGATTATCAAGCAGATGAGCAGGCAGGTGTCGCGCGGCTCAGCTGGCGATTATCAAGCAGATGAGCAGGCAGGTGTCGCGTGGCTCAGCTGGCGATTATCAAGCAGATGAGTAGGCAGGTGTCGCGTGGCTCAGCTGGCGATTATCAAGCAGATGAGCAGGCAGGTGTTGCGCGGCTCAGCTGGCGATTATCAAGCAGATGAGCAGGCAGGTGTCGCGAGGCACAGCTGGCGATTATCAAGCAGATGAGCAGGCAGGTGTCGCGCGGCTCAGCTGGCGATTATCAAGCAGATGAGCAGGCAGGTGTCGCGCGGCTCAGCTGGCGATTATCAAGCAGATGAGCAGGCAGGTGTCGCGCGGCTCAGCTGGCGATTATCAAGCAGATGAGCAGGCAGGTGTCGCGCGGCTCAGCTGGCGATTATCAAGCAGATGAGCAGGCAGGTGTCGCGCGGCTCAGCTGGCGATTATCAAGCAGATGAGCAGGCAGGTGTCGCGCGGCTCAGCTGGCGATTATCAAGCAGATGAGCAGGCAGGTGTCGCGCGGCTCAGCTGGCGATTATCAAGCAGATGAGCAGGCAGGTGTCGCGCGGCTCAGCTGGCGATTATCAAGCAGATGAGCAGGCAGGTGTCGCGCGGCTCAGCTGGCGATTATCAAGCAGATGAGCAGGCAGGTGTCGCGCGGCTCAGCTGGCGATTATCAAGCAGATGAGCAGGCAGGTGTCGCGCGGCTCAGCTGGCGATTATCAAGCAGATGAGCAGGCAGGTGTCGCGCGGCTCAGCTGGCGATTATCAAGCAGATGAGCAGGCAGGTGTCGCGCGGCTCAGCTGGCGATTATCAAGCAGATGAGCAGGCAGGTGTCGCGCGGCTCAGCTGGCGATTATCAAGCAGATGAGCAGGCAGGTGTCGCGCGGCTCAGCTGGCGATTATCAAGCAGATGAGCAGGCAGGTGTCGCGCGGCTCAGCTGGCGATTATCAAGCAGATGAGCAGGCAGGTGTCGCGCGGCTCAGCTGGCGATTATCAAGCAGATGAGCAGGCAGGTGTCGCGCGGCTCAGCTGGCGATTATCAAGCAGATGAGCAGGCAGGTGTCGCGCGGCTCAGCTGGCGATTATCAAGCAGATGAGCAGGCAGGTGTCGCGCGGCTCAGCTGGCGATTATCAAGCAGATGAGCAGGCAGGTGTCGCGCGGCTCAGCTGGCGATTATCAAGCAGATGAGCAGGCAGGTGTCGCGCGGCGCAGCTGGCGAAAATCAAGCAGATGAGCAGGCAGGTGTCGCGCGGCTCAGCTGGCGATTATCAAGCAGATGAGCAGGCAGGTGTCGCGCGGCTCACCTGGCGATTATCAAGCAGATGAGCAGGCAGGTGTCGCGCGGCTCAGCTGGCGAATATCAAGCAGATGAGCAGGCAGGTGTCGCGCGGCTCAGCTGGCGATTATCAAGCAGATGAGCAGGCAGGTGTCGCGCGGCTCAGCTGGCGATTATCAAGCAGATGAGCAGGCAGGTGTCGCGCGGCTCAGCTGGCGATTATCAAGCAGATGAGAGGGCAGGTGTCGCGCGGCTCAGCTGTCGATTATCAAGCAGATGAGCAGGCAGGTGTCGCGTGGCTCAGCTGGCGATTATCAAGCAGATGAGCAGGCAGGTGTCGCGTGGCTCAGCTGGCGATTATCAAGCAGATGAGCAGGCAGGTGTCACGCTGCTCAGCTGGCGATTATCAAGCAGATGAGCAGGCAGGTGTCGCGCTGCTCAGCTGGCGATTATCAAGCAGATGAGCAGGCAGGTGTCGCGCGGCTCAGCTGGCGATTATCAAGCAGATGAGCAGGCAGGTGTCGCGCGGCTCAGCTGGCGATTATCAAGCAGATGAGCAGGCAGGTGTCGCGCGGCTCAGCTGGCGAATATCAAGCAGATGAGCAGGCAGGTGTCGCGCGGCTCAGCTGGCGATTATCAAGCAGATGAGCAGGCAGGTGTCGCGCGGCTCAGCTGGCGATTATCAAGCAGATGAGCAGGCAGGTGTCGCGCGGCTCAGCTGGCGATTATCAAGCAGATGAGAAGGCAGGTGTCGCGCGGCTCAGCTGGCGATTATCAAGCAGATGAGCAGGCAGGTGTCGCGCGGCTCAGCTGGCGATTATCAAGCAGATGAGCAGGCAGGTGTCGCGCGGCTCAGCTGGCGATTATCAAGCAGATGAACAGGCAGGTGTCGCGGCTCAGCTGGCGATTATCAAGCAGATGAACAGGCAGGTGTCGCGCGGCTCAGCTGGCGATTATCAAGCAGATGAGCAGGCAGGTGTCGCGCGGCTCAGCTGGCGATTATCAAGCAGATGAGCAGGCAGGTGTCGCGCGGCTCAGCTGGCGATTAGCAAGCAGATGAGCAGGCTGGTGTCGCGCGGCTCAGCTGGCGATTATCAAGCAGATGAGCAGGCAGGTGTCGCGCGGCTCAGCTGGCGATTATCAAGCAGATGAGCAGGCAGGTGTCGCGCGGCTCAGCTGGCGATTATCAAGCAGATGAGCAGGCAGGTGTCGCGCGGCTCAGCTGGCCACAGTCAAGCAGATGAGCAGGCAGGTGTCGCGCGGCTCAGCTGGCGATTATCAAGCAGATGAGCAGGCAGGTGTCGCGCGGCTCAGCTGGCGATATCAAGCAGATGAGCAGGCAGGTGTCGCGCGGCTCAGCTGGAGACAATCAAGCAGATGAGCAGGCAGGTGTCGCGCGGCTCAGCTGGCGATTATCAAGCAGATGAGCAGGCAGGTGTCGCGCGGCTCAGCTGGCGATTATCAAGCAGATGAGCAGGCAGGTGTCGCGCGGCTCAGCTGGCGATTATCAAGCAGATGAGCAGGCAGGTGTCGCGCGGCTCAGCTGGCGATTATCAAGCAGATGAGCAGGCAGGTGTCGCGCGGCTCAGCTGGCGATTATCAAGCAGATGAGCAGGCAGGTGTCACGCGGCTCAGCTGGCGATAATCAAGCAGATGAGCAGGCAGGTGTCGCGCGGCTCATCTGGCGATTATCAAGCAGATGAGCAGGCAGGTGTCGCGCGGCTCAGCTGGCGATTATCAAGCAGATGAGCAGGCAGGTGTCGCGCGGCTCAGCTGGCGATTATCAAGCAGATGAGCAGGCAGGTGTCGCGCGGCTCAGCTGGCGATTATCAAGCAGATGAGCAGGCAGGTGTCGCGCGGCTCAGCTGGCGATTATCAAGCAGATGAACAGGCAGGTGTCGCGCGGCTCAGCTGGCGATTATCAAGCAGATGAGCAGGCAGGTGTCACGCGGCTCAGCTGGCGATTATCAAGCAGATGAGCAGGCAGGTGTCGCGCGGCTCAGCTGGCGATATCAAGCAGATGAGCAGGCAGGTGTCGCGCGGTTCAGCTGGCGATTATCAAGCAGATGAACAGGCAGGTGTCGCGCGGCTCAGCTGGCGATTATCAAGCAGATGAGCAGGCAGGTGTCGCGCGGCTCAGCTGGCGATTATCAAGCAGATGAGCAGGCAGGTGTCGCGCGGCTCAGCTGACGATTATCAAGCAGATGAGCAGGCAGGTGTCGCGCGGCTCAGCTGGCGATTATCAAGCAGATGAGCAGGCAGGTGTCGAGCGGCTCAGCTGGCGATTATCAAGCAGAAGAGCAGGCAGGTGTCGCGCGGCTCAGCTGGCGATTATCAAGCAGATGAGCAGGCAGGTGTCGCACGGCTCAGCTGGCGATTATCAAGCAGATGAGCAGGCAGGTGTCGCGCGGCTCAGCTGTCGATTATCAAGCAGATGAGCAGGCAGGTGTCGCGCGGCTCAGCTGGCGATTATCAAGCAGATGAGCAGGCAGGTGTCGCGCGGCTCAGCTGGCCATTATCAAGCAGATGAGCAGGCAGGTGTCGCGCAGCTCAGCTGTCGATTATCAAGCAGATGAACAGGCAGGTGTCGCGCGGCTCAGCTGGCGATTATCAAGCAGATGAGCAGGCAGGTGTCGCGCGGCTCAGCTGTCGATTATCAAGCAGATGAGCAGGCAGGTGTCGCGCGGCTCAGCTGGCGATTATCAAGCAGATGAGCAGGCAGGTGTCACGCGGCTCAGCTGGCGATTATCAAGCAGATGAGCAGGCAGGTGTCGCGCGGCTCAGCTGTCGATTATCAAGCAGATGAGCAGGCAGGTGTCGCGCGGCTCAGCTGGCGATTATCAAGCAGATGAGCAGGCAGGTGTCGCGCGGCTCAGCTGGCGATATCAAGCAGATGAGCAGGCAGGTGTCGCGCGGCTCAGCTGGCGATTATCAAGCAGATGAGCAGGCAGGTGTCGCGCGGCTCAGCTGGCGATTATCAAGCAGATGAGCAGGCAGGTGTCGCGCGGCTCAGCTGTCGATTATCAAGCAGATGAGCAGGCAGGTGTCGCGCGGCTCAGCTGTCGATTATCAAGCAGATGGGCAGGCAGGTGTCGCGCGGCTCAGCTGGCGATTATCAAGCAGATGAGCAGGCAGGTGTCGCGCGGCTCAGCTGGCGATTATCAAGCAGATGAGCAGGCAGGTGTCGCGCGGCTCAGCTGGCGATTATCAAGCAGATGAGCAGGCAGGTGTCGCGCGGCTCAGCTGGCGATTATCAAGCAGATGAGCAGGCAGGTGTCGAGCAGCTCCACTGGCGATTATCAGGCAGATGAGCAGGCAGGTGTCGCGCGGCTCAGCTGGCGATTATCAAGCAGATGAGCAGGCAGGTGTCGCTCGGCTCAGCTGTCGATTATCAAGCAGATGAGAGGGAAGGTGTCGCGCGGCTCAGCTGGTGATTATCAAGCAGATGAGCAGGCAGGTGTCTCGCGGCTCAGCTGTCGATTACCAAGCAGATGAGCAGGCAGGTGTCGCGCGGCTCAGCTGGCGATTATCAAGCAGATGAGCAGGCAGGTGTCGCGCGGCTCAGCTGGCGATTATCAAGCAGATGAGCAGGCAGGTGTCGCGCGGCTCAGCTGGCGATTATCAAGCAGATGAGCAGGCAGGTGTCGCGCGGCTCAGCTGTCGATTATCAAGCAGATGAGCAGGCAGGTGTCGCGCGGCTCAGCTGGCGATTACCAACAGATGAGCAGGCAGGTGTCGCGCGGCTCAGCTGGCGATTATCAAGCAGATGAGCAGGCAGGTGTCGCGCGGCTCAGCTGGCGATATCAAGCAGATGAGCAGGCAGGTGTCGCGCGGCTCAGCTGGCGATTATCAAGCAGATGAGCAGGCAGGTGTTGCGTGGTTCAGTTTTCTATTTTCAAGCAGATGAACAGGCAGGTGTCGCGGGGCTCAGCTGGCGATTATCAAGCAGATGAGCAGGCAGGTGTCGCGCGGCTCAGCTGTCGATTATCAAGCAGATGAGCAGGCAGGTGTCGCGCGGCTCAGCTGGCGATTATCAAGCAGATTAGCAGGCAGGTGTCGCGCGGCTCAGCTGGCGATTATCAAGCAGATGAGCAGGCAGGTGTCGCGCGGCTCAGCTGGCGATTATCAAGCAGATGAGCAGGCAGGTGTCGCGCGGCTCAGCTGGCGATTATCAAGCAGATGAGCAGGCAGGTGTCGCGCGGCTCAGCTGGCGATTATCAAGCAGATGAGCAGGCAGGTGTCGCGCGGCTCAGCTGGCGATTATCAAGCAGATGAGCAGGCAGGTGTCGCGCGGCTCAGCTGGCGATTATCAAGCAGATGAGCAGGCAGGTGTCGCGCGGCTCAGCTGGCGATTATCAAGCAGATGAGCAGGCAGGTGTCGCGCGGCTCAGCTGGCGATTATCAAGCAGATGAGCAGGCAGGTGTCGCGCGGCTCAGCTGGCGATTATCAAGCAGATGAGCAGGCAGGTGTCGCACGGCTCAGCTGGCGATTATCAAGCAGATGAGCAGGCAGGTGTCGTGCGGCTCAGCTGGCGATTATCAAGCAGATGAGCAGGCAGGTGTCGCGCGGCTCAGCTGGCGATTATCAAGCAGATGAGCAGGCAGGTGTCGCGCGGCTCAGCTGGCGATTATCAAGCAGATGAGCAGGCAGGTGTCGCGCGGCTCAGCTGGCGATTATCAAGCAGATGAGCAGGCAGGTGTCGCGCGGCTCAGCTGGCGATTATCAAGCAGATGAGCAGGCAGGTGTCGCGCGGCTCAGCTGGCGATTATCAAGCAGATGAACAGGCAGGTGTCACGCGGCTCAGCTGGCGACTATCAGGCAGATGAGCAGGCAGGTGTCACGCGGCTCAGCTGGCGAATATCAAGCAGATGAGCAGGCAGGTGTCGCGCGGCTCACCTGGCAACAATCAAGCAGATGAGCAGGCAGGTGTCGCGCGGCTCAGCTGGCGATTATCAAGCAGATGAGCAGGCAGGTGTCGCGTGGCTCAGCTGGCGATTATCAAGCAGATGAGCAGGCAGGTGTCGCGCGGCTCAGATGGCGATTATCAAGCAGATGAGCAGGCAGGTGTCGCGCGGCTCAGCTGGCGATTATCAAGCAGATGAACAGGCAGGTGTCGCGGCTCAGCTGGCGATTATGAAGCAGATGAGCAGGCAGGTGTCGCGCGGCTCAGCTGGCGATTATCAAGAAGATGAGCAGGCAGGTGTCGCGCGGCTCAGCTGTCGATTATCAAGCAGATGAGCAGGCAGGTGTCGCGCGGCTCAGCTGGCGATTATCAAGCAGATGAACAGGCAGGTGTCGCGGGGCTCAGCTGGCGATTATCAAGCAGATGAGCAGGCAGGTGTCGCGCGGCTCAGCTGGCGATTATCAAGCAGATGAGCAGGCAGGTGTCGCGCGGCTCAGCTGGCGATTATCAAGCAGATGAGCAGGCAGGTGTCGCGCGGCTCAGCTGTCGATTATCAAGCAGATGAGCAGGCAGGTGTCGCGCGGCTCAGCTGGCGATTATCAAGCAGATGAGCAGGCAGGTGTCGCGCGGCTCAGCTGGCGATTATCAAGCAGATGAGCAGGCAGGTGTCGCGCGGCTCAGCTGGCGATTATCAAGCAGATGAGCAGGCAGGTGTCGCGCGGCTCAGCTGGCGATTATCAAGCAGATGAGCAGGCAGGTGTCGCGCGGCTCCAGCTGGCGATATCAAGCAGATGAGCAGGCAGGTGTCGCGCGGCTCAGCTGGCGATTATCAAGCAGATGAGCAGGCAGGTGTCGCGCGGCTCAGCTGGCGATTACCAAGCAGAAGAGCAGGCAGGTGTCGCGCGGCTCAGCTGGCGATTACCAAGCAGATGAGCAGGCAGGTGTCGCGCGGCTCAGCTGGCGATTACCAAGCAGATGAGCAGGCAGGTGTCGCGCGGCTCAGCTGGCGATTATCAAGCAGATGAGCAGGCAGGTGTCGCGCGGCTCAGCTGGCGATTATCAAGCAGATGAGCAGGCAGGTGTCGCGCGGCTCAGCTGGCGATTATCAAGCAGATGAGCAGGCAGGTGTCGCGCGGCTCAGCTGGCGATTATCAAGCAGATGAGCAGGCAGGTGTCGCGCGGCTCAGCTGGCGATTATCAAGCAGATGAGCAGGCAGGTGTCGCGCGGCTCAGCTGGCGATTATCAAGCAGATGAGCAGGCAGGTGTCGCGCGGCTCAGCTGGCGATTATCAAGCAGATGAGCAGGCAGGTGTCGCGCGGCTCAGCTGGCGATTATCAAGCAGATGAGCAGGCAGGTGTCGCGCGGCTCAGCTGGCGATATCAAGCAGATGAGCAGGCAGGTGTCGCGCGGCTCAGCTGGCGATTATCAAGCAGATGAACAGGCAGGTGTCGCGCGGCTCCAGCTGGCGATTATCAAGCAGATGAGCAGGCAGGTGTCGCGCGGCTCAGCTGGCGATTATCAAGCAGATGAGCAGGCAGGTGTCGCGCGGCTCAGCTGGCGATTATCAAGCAGATGAGCAGGCAGGTGTCGCGCGGCTCAGCTGGCGACTATCAAGCAGATGAGCAGGCAGGTGTCGCGCGGCTCAGCTGGCGATTATCAAGCAGATGAGCAGGCAGGTGTCGCGCGGCTCAGCTGGCGATTATCAAGCAGATGAGCAGGCAGGTGTCGCGCGGCTCAGCTGGCGATTATCAAGCAGATGAGCAGGCAGGTGTCGCGCGGCTCAGCTGGCGATTATCAAGCAGATGAGCAGGCAGGTGTCGCGCGGCTCAGCTGGCGATTATCAAGCAGATGAGCAGGCAGGTGTCGCGCGGCTCAGCTGGCGATTATCAAGCAGATGAGCAGGCAGGTGTCGCGCGGCTCAGCTGGCGATTATCAAGCAGATGAGCAGGCAGGTGTCGCGCGGCGCAGCTGGCGAAAATCAAGCAGATGAGCAGGAAGGTGTCGCGCGGCTCACCTGGCGATTATCAAGCAGATGAGCAGGCAGGTGTCGCGCGGCTCAGCTGGCGATTATCAAGCAGATGAGCAGGCAGGTGTCGCGCGGCTCAGCTGGCGATTATCAAGCAGATGAGCAGGCAGGTGTCGCGCGGCTCAGCTGGCGATTATCAAGCAGATGAGCAGGCAGGTGTCGCGCGGCTCAGCTGGCGATTATCAAGCAGATGAGCAGGCAGGTGTCGCGCGGCTCAGCTGTCGATTATCAAGCAGATGAGCAGGCAGGTGTCGCGCGGCTCAGCTGGCGATTATCAAGCAGATGAGCAGGCAGGTGTCGCGCGGCTCAGCTGGCGATTATCAAGCAGATGAGCAGGCAGGTGTCGCGCGGCTCAGCTGGCGATTATCAAGCAGATGAGCAGGCAGGTGTCGCGCGGCTCAGCTGGCGATTATCAGGCAGATGAGCAGGCAGGTGTCGCGCGGCTCATATGGAGACAATCAAGCAGATGAGCAGGCAGGTGTCGCGCGGCTCAGCTGGCGATTATCAAGCAGATGAGCAGGCAGGTGTCGCGCGGCTCAGCTGGCGATTATCAAGCAGATGAGCAGGCAGGTGTCGCGCGGCTCAGCTGTCGATTATCAAGCAGATGAGCAGGCAGGTGTCGCGCGGCTCAGCTGGCGATTATCAAGCAGATGAGCAGGCAGGTGTCGCGCGGCTCAGCTGGCGATTATCAAGCAGATGAGCAGGCAGGTGTCACGCGGCTCAGCTGGCGATTATCAAGCAGATGAGCAGGCAGGTGTCCCGAAGCTCAGCTGGCGATTATCAAGCAGATGAACAGGCAGGTGTCTCGCGGCTCAGCTGGTGATTATCAAGCAGATGAGCAGGCAGGTGTCGCGCGGCTGAGCTGGCGATTATCAAGCAGATGAGCAGGCAGGTGTCGCGCGGCTCAGCTGGCGATTATCAAGCAGATGAGCAGGCAGGTGTCGCGCGGCTCAGCTGGCGATTATCAAGCAGATGAGCAGGCAGGTGTCGCGCGGCTCAGCTGGCGATTATCAAGCAGATGAGCAGGCAGGTGTCGCGCGGCTCAGCTGGCGATTATCAAGCAGATGAGCAGGCAGGTGTCGCGCGGCTCAGCTGGCGATTATCAAGCAGATGAGCAGGCAGGTGTCGCGCGGCTCAGCTGGCGATTATCAAGCAGATGAGCAGGCAGGTGTCGCGCGGCTCAGCTGGCGATTATCAAGCAGATGAGCAGGCAGGTGTCGCGCGGCTCAGCTGGCGATTATCAAGCAGATGAGCAGGCAGGTGTCGCGCGGCTCAGCTGGCGATTATCAAGCAGATGAGCAGGCAGGTGTCGCGCGGCTCAGCTGGCGATTATCAAGCAGATGAGCAGGCAGGTGTCGCGCGGCTCAGCTGGCGATTATCAAGCAGATGAGCAGGCAGGTGTCGCGCGGCTCAGCTGGCGATTATCAAGCAGATGAGCAGGCAGGTGTCGCGCGGCTCAGCTGGCGATTATCAAGCAGATGAGCAGGCAGGTGTCGCGCGGCTCAGCTGGCGATTATCAAGCAGATGAGCAGGCAGGTGTCGCGCGGCTCAGCTGGCGATTATCAAGCAGATGAGCAGGCAGGTGTCGCGCGGCTCAGCTGGCGATTATCAAGCAGATGAGCAGGCAGGTGTCGCGCGGCTCAGCTGGCGATTATCAAGCAGATGAGCAGGCAGGTGTCGCGCGGCTCAGCTGGCGATTATCAAGCAGATAAGCAGGCAGGTGTCGCGCAGCTCAGCTGGCGATTATCAAGCAGATGAGCAGGCAGGTGTCGCGTCTCAACTGGCGATTATCAAGCAGATGAGCAGGCAGGTGTCGCGTGGCTCAGCTGGCGATTATCAAGCAGATGAGCAGGCAGGTGTCGCGCGGCTCAGCTGGCGATTATCAAGCAGATGAGCAGGCAGGTGTCGCGCGGCTCAGCTGGCGATTATCAAGCAGATGAGCAGGCAGGTGTCGCGCGGCTCAGCTGGCGATTATCAAGCAGATGAGCAGGCAGGTGTCGCGCGGCTCAGCTGGCGATTATCAAGCAGATGAGCAGGCAGGTGTCGCGCGGCTCAGCTGGCGATTATCAAGCAGATGAGCAGGCAGGTGTCGCGCGGCTCAGCTGGCGATTATCAAGCAGATGAGCAGGCAGGTGTCGCGCGGCTCAGCTGGCGATTATCAAGCAGATGAGCAGGCAGGTGTCGCGCGGCTCAGCTGGCGATTATCAAGCAGATGAGCAGGCAGGTGTCGCGCGGCTCAGCTGGCGATTATCAAGCAGATGAGCAGGCAGGTGTCGCGCGGCTCAGCTGGCGATTATCAAGCAGATGAGCAGGCAGGTGTCGCGCGGCTCAGCTGGCGATTATCAAGCAGATGAGCAGGCAGGTGTCGCGCGGCTCAGCTGGCGATTATCAAGCAGATGAGCAGGCAGGTGTCGCGCGGCTCAGCTGGCGATTATCAAGCAGATGAGCAGGCAGGTGTCGCGCGGCTCAGCTGGCGATTATCAAGCAGATGAGCAGGCAGGTGTCGCGCGGCTCAGCTGGCGATTATCAAGCAGATGAGCAGGCAGGTGTCGCGCGGCTCAGCTGGCGATTATCAAGCAGATGAGCAGGCAGGTGTCGCGCGGCTCAGCTGGCGATTATCAAGCAGATGAGCAGGCAGGTGTCGCGCGGCTCAGCTGGCGATTATCAAGCAGATGAGCAGGCAGGTGTCGCGCGGCTCAGCTGGCGATTATCAAGCAGATGAGCAGGCAGGTGTCGCGCGGCTCAGCTGGCGATTATCAAGCAGATGAGCAGGCAGGTGTCGCGCGGCTCAGCTGGCGATTATCAAGCAGATGAGCAGGCAGGTGTCGCGCGGCTCAGCTGGCGATTATCAAGCAGATGAGCAGGCAGGTGTCGCGCGGCTCAGCTGGCGATTATCAAGCAGATGAGCAGGCAGGTGTCGCGCGGCTCAGCTGGCGATTATCAAGCAGATGAGCAGGCAGGTGTCGCGCGGCTCAGCTGGCGATTATCAAGCAGATGAGCAGGCAGGTGTCGCGCGGCTCAGCTGGCGATTATCAAGCAGATGAGCAGGCAGGTGTCGCGCGGCTCAGCTGGCGATTATCAAGCAGATGAGCAGGCAGGTGTCGCGCGGCTCAGCTGGCGATTATCAAGCAGATGAGCAGGCAGGTGTCGCGCGGCTCAGCTGGCGATTATCAAGCAGATGAGCAGGCAGGTGTCGCGCGGCTCAGCTGGCGATTATCAAGCAGATGAGCAGGCAGGTGTCGCGCGGCTCAGCTGGCGATTATCAAGCAGATGAGCAGGCAGGTGTCGCGCGGCTCAGCTGGCGATTATCAAGCAGATGAGCAGGCAGGTGTCGCGCGGCTCAGCTGGCGATTATCAAGCAGATGAGCAGGCAGGTGTCGCGCGGCTCAGCTGGCGATTATCAAGCAGATGAGCAGGCAGGTGTCGCGCGGCTCAGCTGGCGATTATCAAGCAGATGAGCAGGCAGGTGTCGCGCGGCTCAGCTGGCGATTATCAAGCAGATGAGCAGGCAGGTGTCGCGCGGCTCAGCTGGCGATTATCAAGCAGATGAGCAGGCAGGTGTCGCGCGGCTCAGCTGGCGATTATCAAGCAGATGAGCAGGCAGGTGTCGCGCGGCTCAGCTGGCGATTATCAAGCAGATGAGCAGGCAGGTGTCGCGCGGCTCAGCTGGCGATTATCAAGCAGATGAGCAGGCAGGTGTCGCGCGGCTCAGCTGGCGATTATCAAGCAGATGAGCAGGCAGGTGTCGCGCGGCTCAGCTGGCGATTATCAAGCAGATGAGCAGGCAGGTGTCGCGCGGCTCAGCTGGCGATTATCAAGCAGATGAGCAGGCAGGTGTCGCGCGGCTCAGCTGGCGATTATCAAGCAGATGAGCAGGCAGGTGTCGCGCGGCTCAGCTGGCGATTATCAAGCAGATGAGCAGGCAGGTGTCGCGCGGCTCAGCTGGCGATTATCAAGCAGATGAGCAGGCAGGTGTCGCGCGGCTCAGCTGGCGATTATCAAGCAGATGAGCAGGCAGGTGTCGCGCGGCTCAGCTGGCGATTATCAAGCAGATGAGCAGGCAGGTGTCGCGCGGCTCAGCTGGCGATTATCAAGCAGATGAGCAGGCAGGTGTCGCGCGGCTCAGCTGGCGATTATCAAGCAGATGAGCAGGCAGGTGTCGCGCGGCTCAGCTGGCGATTATCAAGCAGATGAGCAGGCAGGTGTCGCGCGGCTCAGCTGGCGATTATCAAGCAGATGAGCAGGCAGGTGTCGCGCGGCTCAGCTGGCGATTATCAAGCAGATGAGCAGGCAGGTGTCGCGCGGCTCAGCTGGCGATTATCAAGCAGATGAGCAGGCAGGTGTCGCGCGGCTCAGCTGGCGATTATCAAGCAGATGAGCAGGCAGGTGTCGCGCGGCTCAGCTGGCGATTATCAAGCAGATGAGCAGGCAGGTGTCGCGCGGCTCAGCTGGCGATTATCAAGCAGATGAGCAGGCAGGTGTCGCGCGGCTCAGCTGGCGATTATCAAGCAGATGAGCAGGCAGGTGTCGCGCGGCTCAGCTGGCGATTATCAAGCAGATGAGCAGGCAGGTGTCGCGCGGCTCAGCTGGCGATTATCAAGCAGATGAGCAGGCAGGTGTCGCGCGGCTCAGCTGGCGATTATCAAGCAGATGAGCAGGCAGGTGTCGCGCGGCTCAGCTGGCGATTATCAAGCAGATGAGCAGGCAGGTGTCGCGCGGCTCAGCTGGCGATTATCAAGCAGATGAGCAGGCAGGTGTCGCGCGGCTCAGCTGGCGATTATCAAGCAGATGAGCAGGCAGGTGTCGCGCGGCTCAGCTGGCGATTATCAAGCAGATGAGCAGGCAGGTGTCGCGCGGCTCAGCTGGCGATTATCAAGCAGATGAGCAGGCAGGTGTCGCGCGGCTCAGCTGGCGATTATCAAGCAGATGAGCAGGCAGGTGTCGCGCGGCTCAGCTGGCGATTATCAAGCAGATGAGCAGGCAGGTGTCGCGCGGCTCAGCTGGCGATTATCAAGCAGATGAGCAGGCAGGTGTCGCGCGGCTCAGCTGGCGATTATCAAGCAGATGAGCAGGCAGGTGTCGCGCGGCTCAGCTGGCGATTATCAAGCAGATGAGCAGGCAGGTGTCGCGCGGCTCAGCTGGCGATTATCAAGCAGATGAGCAGGCAGGTGTCGCGCGGCTCAGCTGGCGATTATCAAGCAGATGAGCAGGCAGGTGTCGCGCGGCTCAGCTGGCGATTATCAAGCAGATGAGCAGGCAGGTGTCGCGCGGCTCAGCTGGCGATTATCAAGCAGATGAGCAGGCAGGTGTCGCGCGGCTCAGCTGGCGATTATCAAGCAGATGAGCAGGCAGGTGTCGCGCGGCTCAGCTGGCGATTATCAAGCAGATGAGCAGGCAGGTGTCGCGCGGCTCAGCTGGCGATTATCAAGCAGATGAGCAGGCAGGTGTCGCGCGGCTCAGCTGGCGATTATCAAGCAGATGAGCAGGCAGGTGTCGCGCGGCTCAGCTGGCGATTATCAAGCAGATGAGCAGGCAGGTGTCGCGCGGCTCAGCTGGCGATTATCAAGCAGATGAGCAGGCAGGTGTCGCGCGGCTCAGCTGGCGATTATCAAGCAGATGAGCAGGCAGGTGTCGCGCGGCTCAGCTGGCGATTATCAAGCAGATGAGCAGGCAGGTGTCGCGCGGCTCAGCTGGCGATTATCAAGCAGATGAGCAGGCAGGTGTCGCGCGGCTCAGCTGGCGATTATCAAGCAGATGAGCAGGCAGGTGTCGCGCGGCTCAGCTGGCGATTATCAAGCAGATGAGCAGGCAGGTGTCGCGCGGCTCAGCTGGCGATTATCAAGCAGATGAGCAGGCAGGTGTCGCGCGGCTCAGCTGGCGATTATCAAGCAGATGAGCAGGCAGGTGTCGCGCGGCTCAGCTGGCGATTATCAAGCAGATGAGCAGGCAGGTGTCGCGCGGCTCAGCTGGCGATTATCAAGCAGATGAGCAGGCAGGTGTCGCGCGGCTCAGCTGGCGATTATCAAGCAGATGAGCAGGCAGGTGTCGCGCGGCTCAGCTGGCGATTATCAAGCAGATGAGCAGGCAGGTGTCGCGCGGCTCAGCTGGCGATTATCAAGCAGATGAGCAGGCAGGTGTCGCGCGGCTCAGCTGGCGATTATCAAGCAGATGAGCAGGCAGGTGTCGCGCGGCTCAGCTGGCGATTATCAAGCAGATGAGCAGGCAGGTGTCGCGCGGCTCAGCTGGCGATTATCAAGCAGATGAGCAGGCAGGTGTCGCGCGGCTCAGCTGGCGATTATCAAGCAGATGAGCAGGCAGGTGTCGCGCGGCTCAGCTGGCGATTATCAAGCAGATGAGCAGGCAGGTGTCGCGCGGCTCAGCTGGCGATTATCAAGCAGATGAGCAGGCAGGTGTCGCGCGGCTCAGCTGGCGATTATCAAGCAGATGAGCAGGCAGGTGTCGCGCGGCTCAGCTGGCGATTATCAAGCAGATGAGCAGGCAGGTGTCGCGCAACTCAGCTGGCGATTATCAAGCAGATGTGCAGGCAGGTGTCGCGCGGCTCAGCTGGCGATTATCAAGCAGATGTGCAGGCAGGTGTCGCGCGGCTCAGCTGTCGATTATCAAGCAGATGAGCAGGCAGGTGTCGCGCGGCTCAGCTGTCGATTATCAAGCAGATGAGCAGGCAGGTGTCGCACGGCTCAGCTGGCGATTATCAAGCAGATGAGCAGGCAGGTGTCGCGCGGCTCAGCTGGCGATTATCAAGCAGATGAGCAGGCAGGTGTCGCGCGGCTCAGCTGGCGATTATCAAGCAGATGAGCAGGCAGGTGTCGCGCGGCTCAGCTGGCGATTATCAAGCAGATGAGCAGGCAGGTGTCGCGCGGCTCAGCTGGCGATTATCAAGCAGATGAGCAGGCAGGTGTCGCGCGGCTCAGCTGGCGATTATCAAGCAGATGAGCAGGCAGGTGTCGCGCGGCTCAGCTGGCGATTATCAAGCAGATGAGCAGGCAGGTGTCGCGCGGCTCAGCTGGCGATTATCAAGCAGATGAGCAGGCAGGTGTCGCGCGGCTCAGCTGGCGATTATCAAGCAGATGAGCAGGCAGGTGTCGCGCGGCTCAGCTGGCGATTATCAAGCAGATGAGCAGGCAGGTGTCGCGCGGCTCAGCTGGCGATTATCAAGCAGATGAGCAGGCAGGTGTCGCGCGGCTCAGCTGGCGATTATCAAGCAGATGAGCAGGCAGGTGTCGCGCGGCTCAGCTGGCGATTATCAAGCAGATGAGCAGGCAGGTGTCGCGCGGCTCAGCTGGCGATTATCAAGCAGATGAGCAGGCAGGTGTCGCGCGGCTCAGCTGGCGATTATCAAGCAGATGAGCAGGCAGGTGTCGCGCGGCTCAGCTGGCGATTATCAAGCAGATGAGCAGGCAGGTGTCGCGCGGCTCAGCTGGCGATTATCAAGCAGATGAGCAGGCAGGTGTCGCGCGGCTCAGCTGGCGATTATCAAGCAGATGAGCAGGCAGGTGTCGCGCGGCTCAGCTGGCGATTATCAAGCAGATGAGCAGGCAGGTGTCGCGCGGCTCAGCTGGCGATTATCAAGCAGATGAGCAGGCAGGTGTCGCGCGGCTCAGCTGGCGATTATCAAGCAGATGAGCAGGCAGGTGTCGCGCGGCTCAGCTGGCGATTATCAAGCAGATGAGCAGGCAGGTGTCGCGCGGCTCAGCTGGCGATTATCAAGCAGATGAGCAGGCAGGTGTCGCGCGGCTCAGCTGGCGATTATCAAGCAGATGAGCAGGCAGGTGTCGCGCGGCGCAGCTGGCGAAAATCAAGCAGATGAGCAGGAAGGTGTCGCGCGGCTCAGCTGGCGATTATCAAGCAGATGAGCAGGCAGGTGTCGCGCGGCTCAGCTGGCGATAATCAAGCAGATGAGCAGGCAGGTGTCGCGCGGCTCAGCTGGCGATTATCAAGCAGATGAGCAGGCAGGTGTCGCGCGGCTCAGCTGGCAACAATCAAGCAGATGAGCAGGCAGGTGTCACGCGGCTCAGCTGGCGATTATCAAGCAGATGAGCAGGCAGGTGTCACGCGGCTCACCTGGCGATTATCAAGCAGATGAGCAGGCAGGTGTCGCGCGGCTCAGCTGGCGATTATCAAGCAGATGAGCAGGCAGGTGTCGCGCGGCTCAGCTGGCGATTATCAAGCAGATGAGCAGGCAGGTGTCGCGCGGCTCAGCTGGCGATTATCAAGCAGATGAGCAGGCAGGTGTCGCGCGGCTCAGCTGGCGATTATCAAGCAGATGAGCAGGCAGGTGTCGCGCGGCTCAGCTGGCGATTATCAAGCAGATGAGCAGGCAGGTGTCGCGCGGCTCAGCTGGCGATTATCAAGCAGATGAGCAGGCAGGTGTCGCGCGGCTCAGCTGGCGATTATCAAGCAGATGAGCAGGCAGGTGTCGCGCGGCTCAGCTGGCGATTATCAAGCAGATGAGCAGGCAGGTGTCGCGCGGCTCAGCTGGCGATTATCAAGCAGATGAGCAGGCAGGTGTCGCGCGGCTCAGCTGGCGATTATCAAGCAGATGAGCAGGCAGGTGTCGCGCGGCTCAGCTGGCGATTATCAAGCAGATGAGCAGGCAGGTGTCGCGCGGCTCAGCTGGCGATTATCAAGCAGATGAGCAGGCAGGTGTCGCGCGGCTCAGCTGGCGATTATCAAGCAGATGAGCAGGCAGGTGTCGCGCGGCTCAGCTGGCGATTATCAAGCAGATGAGCAGGCAGGTGTCGCGCGGCTCAGCTGGCGATTATCAAGCAGATGAGCAGGCAGGTGTCGCGCGGCTCAGCTGGCGATTATCAAGCAGATGAGCAGGCAGGTGTCGCGCGGCTCAGCTGGCGATTATCAAGCAGATGAGCAGGCAGGTGTCGCGCGGCTCAGCTGGCGATTATCAAGCAGATGAGCAGGCAGGTGTCGCGCGGCTCAGCTGGCGATTATCAAGCAGATGAGCAGGCAGGTGTCGCGCGGCTCAGCTGGCGATTATCAAGCAGATGAGCAGGCAGGTGTCGCGCGGCTCAGCTGGCGATTATCAAGCAGATGAGCAGGCAGGTGTCGCGCGGCTCAGCTGGCGATTATCAAGCAGATGAGCAGGCAGGTGTCGCGCGGCTCAGCTGGCGATTATCAAGCAGATGAGCAGGCAGGTGTCGCGCGGCTCAGCTGGCGATTATCAAGCAGATGAGCAGGCAGGTGTCGCGCGGCTCAGCTGGCGATTATCAAGCAGATGAGCAGGCAGGTGTCGCGCGGCTCAGCTGGCGATTATCAAGCAGATGAGCAGGCAGGTGTCGCGCGGCTCAGCTGGCGATTATCAAGCAGATGAGCAGGCAGGTGTCGCGCGGCTCAGCTGGCGATTATCAAGCAGATGAGCAGGCAGGTGTCGCGCGGCTCAGCTGGCGATTATCAAGCAGATGAGCAGGCAGGTGTCGCGCGGCTCAGCTGGCGATTATCAAGCAGATGAGCAGGCAGGTGTCGCGCGGCTCAGCTGGCGATTATCAAGCAGATGAGCAGGCAGGTGTCGCGCGGCTCAGCTGGCGATTATCAAGCAGATGAGCAGGCAGGTGTCGCGCGGCTCAGCTGGCGATTATCAAGCAGATGAGCAGGCAGGTGTCGCGCGGCTCAGCTGGCGATTATCAAGCAGATGAGCAGGCAGGTGTCGCGCGGCTCAGCTGGCGATTATCAAGCAGATGAGCAGGCAGGTGTCGCGCGGCTCAGCTGGCGATTATCAAGCAGATGAGCAGGCAGGTGTCGCGCGGCTCAGCTGGCGATTATCAAGCAGATGAGCAGGCAGGTGTCGCGCGGCTCAGCTGGCGATTATCAAGCAGATGAGCAGGCAGGTGTCGCGCGGCTCATCTGGCGATTATCAAGCAGATGAGCAGGCAGGTGTCGCGCGGCTCAGCTGGCGATTATCAAGCAGATGAGCAGGCAGGTGTCGCGCGGCTCAGCTGGCGATTATCAAGCAGATGAGCAGGCAGGTGTCGCGCGGCTCAGCTGGCGATTATCAAGCAGATGAGCAGGCAGGTGTCGCGCGGCTCAGCTGGCGATTATCAAGCAGATGAGCAGGCAGGTGTCGCGCGGCTCAGCTGGCGATTATCAAGCAGATGAGCAGGCAGGTGTCGCGCGGCTCAGCTGGCGATTATCAAGCAGATGAGCAGGCAGGTGTCGCGCGGCTCAGCTGGCGATTATCAAGCAGATGAGCAGGCAGGTGTCGCGCGGCTCAGCTGGCGAATATCAAGCAGATGAGCAGGCAGGTGTCGCGCGGCTCAGCTGTCGATTATCAAGCAGATGAGCAGGCAGGTGTCGCGCGGCTCAGCTGGCGATTATCAAGCAGATGAGCAGGCAGGTGTCGCGCGGCTCAGCTGGCGATTATCAAGCAGATGAGCAGGCAGGTGTCGCGCGGCTCAGCTGGCGATTATCAAGCAGATGAGCAGGCAGGTGTCGCGCGGCTCAGCTGGCGATTATCAAGCAGATGAACAGGCAGGTGTCGCGCGGCTCAGCTGGCGATTATCAAGCAGATGAGCAGGCAGGTGTCGCGCGGCTCAGCTGGCGATTATCAAGCAGATGAGCAGGCAGGTGTCGCGCGGCTCAGCTGGCGATTATCAAGCAGATGAGCAGGCAGGTGTCGCGCGGCTCAGCTGGCGATTATCAAGCAGATGAACAGGCAGGTGTCGCGCGGCTCAGCTGGCGATTATCAAGCAGATGAGCAGGCAGGTGTCGCGCGGCTCAGCTGGCGATTATCAAGCAGATGAGCAGGCAGGTGTCGCGCGGCTCAGCTGGCGATTATCAAGCAGATGAGCAGGCAGGTGTCGCGCGGCTCAGCTGGCGATTATCAAGCAGATGAGCAGGCAGGTGTCGCGCGGCTCAGCTGGCGATTATCAAGCAGATGAGCAGGCAGGTGTCGCGCGGCTCAGCTGTCGATTATCAAGCAGATGAGCAGGCAGGTGTCGCGCGGCTCAGCTGGCGATTATCAAGCAGATGAGCAGGCAGGTGTCGCGCGGCTCAGCTGGCGATTATCAAGCAGATGAGCAGGCAGGTGTCGCGCGGCTCAGCTGGCGATTATCAAGCAGATGAGCAGGCAGGTGTCGCGCGGCTCAGCTGGCGATTATCAAGCAGATGAGCAGGCAGGTGTCGCGCGGCTCAGCTGGCGATTATCAAGCAGATGAGCAGGCAGGTGTCGCGCGGCTCAGCTGGCGATTATCAAGCAGATGAGCAGGCAGGTGTCGCGCGGCTCAGCTGGCGATTATCAAGCAGATGAGCAGGCAGGTGTCGCGCGGCTCAGCTGGCGATTATCAAGCAGATGAGCAGGCAGGTGTCGCGCGGCTCAGCTGGCGAGTATCAAGCAGATGAGCAGGCAGGTGTCGCGCGGCTCAGCTGGCGATTATCAAGCAGATGAACAGGCAGGTGTCGCGCGGCTCAGCTGGCGATTATCAAGCAGATGAGCAGGCAGGTGTCGCGCGGCTCAGCTGTCGATTATCAAGCAGATGAGCAGGCAGGTGTCGCGCGGCTCAGCTGGCGACTATCAAGCAGATGAGCAGGCAGGTGTCGCGCGGCTCAGCTGGCGATTATCAAGCAGATGAGCAGGCAGGTGTCGCGCGGCTCAGCTGGCGATTATCAAGCAGATGAGCAGGCAGGTGTCGCACGGCTCAGCTGGCGATTATCAAGCAGATGAGCAGGCAGGTGTCGCGCGGCTCAGCTGGCGACAATCAAGCAGATGAGCAGGCAGGTGTCGCGCGGCTCAGCTGGCGATTATCAAGCAGATGAGCAGGCAGGTGTCGCGCGGCTCAGCTGTCGATTATCAAGCAGATGAGCAGGCAGGTGTCGCGCGGCTCAGCTGGCGATTATCAAGCAGATGAGCAGGCAGGTGTCGCGCGGCTCAGCTGGCGTATATCAAGCAGATGAGCAGGCAGGTGTCGCGCGGCTCAGCTGGCGATTATCAAGCAGATGAACAGGCAGGTGTCGCGCGGCTCAGCTGGCGATTATCAAGCAGATGAGCAGGCAGGTGTCGCGCGGCTCAGCTGGCGATTATCAAGCAGATGAGCAGGCAGGTGTCGCGCGGCTCAGCTGGCGATTATCAAGCAGATGAGCAGGCAGGTGTCGCGCGGCTCAGCTGGCGATTATCAAGCAGATGAGCAGGCAGGTGTCGCGCGGCTCAGCTGGCGATTATCAAGCAGATGAGCAGGCAGGTGTCGCGCGGCTCAGCTGGCGATTATCAAGCAGATGAGCAGGCAGGTGTCGCGCGGCTCAGCTGGCGATTACGAAGCAGATGAGCAGGCAGGTGTCGCGCGGCTCAGCTGGCGATTATCAAGCAGATGAGCAGGCAGGTGTCGCGCGGCTCAGCTGGCGATTATCAAGCAGATGAGCAGGCAGGTGTCGCGCGGCTCAGCTGGCGAATATCAAGCAGATGAGCAGGCAGGTGTCGCGCGGCTCAGCTGGCGATTATCAAGCAGATGAGCAGGCAGGTGTCACGCGGCTCAGCTGGCGATTATCAAGCAGATGAGCAGGCAGGTGTCGCGTGGCTCAGCTGGCGAGTATCAGGCAGATGAGCAGGCAGGTGTCGCGCGGCTCAGCTGGCGATTATCAAGCAGATGAGCAGGCAGGTGTCGCGCGGCTCAGGTGGCGATTATCAAGCAGATGAGCAGGCAGGTGTCGCGCAGCTCAGCTGTCGATTATCAGGCAGAAGAGCAGGCAGGTGTCGCGCGGCTCAGTTGGCGATTATCAAGCAGATGAGCAGGCAGGTGTCACGCGGCTCAGCTGTCGATTATCAAGCAGATGAGCAGGCAGGTGTCGCGCGGCTCAGCTGTCGAGTATCAAGCAGATGAGCAGGCAGGTGTCACGCGGCTCAGCTGGCCACAGTCAAGCAAAAGAGCAGGCAGGTGTCACGCGGCTCAGCTGGCGTATATCAAGCAGATGAGCAGGCAGGTGTCACGCGGCTCAGCTGGCGATTATCAAGCAGATGAACAGGCAGGTGTCGCGCGGCTCAGCTGTCGATTATCAAGCAGATGAGCAGGCAGGTGTCGCGTGGCTCAGCTGTCGATTATCAAGCAGATGAGCAGGCAGGTGTCACGCGGCTCAGCTGTCGATTATCAAGCAGATGAGCAGGCAGGTGTCGCGCGGCTCAGCTGTCGAGTATCAAGCAGATGAACAGGCAGGTGTCGCGCGGCTCAGCTGGCGAGTATCAGGCAGATGAGCAGGCAGGTGTCGCGCGGCTCAGCTGGCGAGTATCAGGCAGATGAGCAGGCAGGTGTCGCGCGGCTCAGCTGGCGAGTATCAGGCAGATGAGCAGGCAGGTGTCGCGCGGCTCAGCTGGCGAGTATCAGGCAGATGAGCAGGCAGGTGTCGCGCGGCTCAGCTGGCGAGTATCAGGCAGATGAGCAGGCAGGTGTCGCGCGGCTCAGCTGGCGAGTATCAGGCAGATGAGCAGGCAGGTGTCGCGCGGCTCAGCTGGCGAGTATCAGGCAGATGAGCAGGCAGGTGTCGCGCGGCTCAGCTGGCGAGTATCAGGCAGATGACCAGGCAGGTGTCGCGCGGCTCAGCTGGCGAGTATCAGGCAGATGAGCAGGCAGGTGTCGCGCGGCTCAGCTGGCGAGTATCAGGCAGATGAGCAGGCAGGTGTCGCGCGGCTCAGCTGGCGAGTATCAGGCAGATGAGCAGGCAGGTGTCGCGCGGCTCAGCTGGCGAGTATCAGGCAGATGAGCAGGCAGGTGTCGCGCGGCTCAGCTGGCGAGTATCAGGCAGATGAGCAGGCAGGTGTCGCGCGGCTCAGCTGGCGAGTATCAGGCAGATGAGCAGGCAGGTGTCGCGCGGCTCAGCTGGCGAGTATCAGGCAGATGAGCAGGCAGGTGTCGCGCGGCTCAGCTGGCGAGTATCAGGCAGATGAGCAGGCAGGTGTCGCGCGGCTCAGCTGGCGAGTATCAGGCAGATGAGCAGGCAGGTGTCGCGCGGCTCAGCTGGCGATTATCAGGCAGCTGAGCAGGCAGGTGTCGCGCGGCTCAGCTGGCGAGTATCAGGCAGATGAGCAGGCAGGTGTCGCGCGGCTCAGCTGGCGAGTATCAGGCAGATGAGCAGGCAGGTGTCGCGCGCCTCAGCTGGCGAGTATCAGGCAGATGAGCAGGCAGGTGTCGCGCGGCTCAGCTGGCGAGTATCAGGCAGATGAGCAGGCAGGTGTCGCGCGGCTCAGCTGGCGAGTATCAGGCAGATGAGCAGGCAGGTGTCGCGCGGCTCAGCTGGCGAGTATCAGGCAGATGAGCAGGCAGGTGTCGCGCGGCTCAGCTGGCGAGTATCAAGCAGATGAGCAGGCAGGTGTCGCGCGGCTCAGCTGGCGAGTATCAGGCAGATGAGCAGGCAGGTGTCGCGCGGCTCAGCTGGCGAGTATCAGGCAGATGAGCAGGCAGGTGTCGCGCGGCTCAGCTGGCGAGTATCAGTCAGATGAGCAGGCAGGTGTCGCGCGGCTCAGCTGGCGAGTATCAGGCAGATGAGCAGGCAGGTTTCGCGCGGCTCAGCTGGCGAGTATCAGGCAGATGAGCAGGCAGGTGTCGCGCGGCTCAGCTGGCGAGTATCAGGCAGATGAGCAGGCAGGTGTCGCGCGGCTCAGCTGGCGAGTATCAAGCAGATGAGCAGGCAGGTGTCGCGCGGCTCAGCTGGCGAGTATCAGGCAGATGAGCAGGCAGGTGTCGCGCGGCTCAGCTGGCGATTATCAGGCAGATGAGCAGGCAGGTGTCGCGCGGCTCAGCTGGCGAGTATCAGGCAGATGAGCAGGCAGGTGTCGCGCGGCTCAGCTGGCGATTATCAGGCAGATGAGCAGGCAGGTGTCCCGCCGCTGAGCTGGCGATTATCAGGCAGATGAGCAGGCAGGTGTCGCGCGGCTCAGCTGGCGAGTATCAAGCAGATGAGCAGGCAGGTGTCGCGCGGCTCAGCTGGCGAGTATCAGGCAGATGAGCAGGCAGGTGTCGCGCGGCTCAGCTGGCGAGTATCAGGCAGATGAGCAGGCAAGTGTCGCGGGGCTCAGCTGGCGAGTATCAAGCAGATGAGCAGGCAGGTGTCGCGCGGCTCAGCTGGCGATTATCAGGCAGATGAGCAGGCAGGTGTCGCGCGGCTCAGCTGGCGAGTATCAGGCAGATGAGCAGGCAGGTGTCGCGCGGCTCAGCTGGCGAGTATCAGGCAGATGAGCAGGCAGGTGTCCCGCCGCTGAGCTGGCGATTATCAGGCAGATGAGCAGGCAGGTGTCGCGCGGCTCAGCTGGCGATTATCAAGCAGATGAGCAGGCAGGTGTCGCGCGGCTCAGCTGGCGATTATCAGGCAGATGAGCAGGCAGGTGTCGCGCGGCTCAGCTGGCGATTATCAGGCAGATGAGCAGGCAGGTGTCGCGCGGCTCAGCTGGCGAGTATCAGGCAGATGAGCAGGCAGGTGTCGCGCGGCTCAGCTGGCGAGTATCAAGCAGATGAGCAGGCAGGTGTCGCGCGGCTCAGCTGGCGAATATCAAGCAGATGAGCAGGCAGGTGTCGCGCGGCTCAGCTGGCGAGTATCAGGCAGATGAGCAGGCAGGTGTCGCGCGGCTCAGCTGGCGAGTATCAGGCAGATGAGCAGGCAGGTGTCGCGCGGCTCAGCTGGCGAGTATCAGGCAGATGAGCAGGCAGGTGTCGCGCGGCTCAGCTGGCGAGTATCAGGCAGATGAGCAGGCAGGTGTCGCGCGGCTCAGCTGGCGAGTATCAGGCAGATGAGCAGGCAGGTGTCGCGCGGCTCAGCTGGCGAGTATCAGGCAGATGAGCAGGCAGGTGTCGCGCGGCTCAGCTGGCGATTATCAGGCAGATGAGCAGGCAGGTGTCGCGCGGCTCAGCTGGCGAGTATCAGGCAGATGAGCAGGCAGGTGTCGCGCGGCTCAGCTGGCGAGTATCAAGCAGATGAGCAGGCAGGTGTCGCGCGGCTCAGCTGGCGAGTACCAAGCAGATGAGCAGGCAGGTGTCGCGCGGCTCAGCTGGCGATTATCAAGCAGATGAGCAGGCAGGTGTCGCGCGGCTCAGCTGGCGAGTATCAAGCAGATGAGCAGGCATGTGTCGCGCGGCTCAGCTGGCGAGTATCAGGCAGATGAGCAGGCAGGTGTCGCGCGGCTCAGCTGGCGATTATCAGGCAGATGAACAGGCAGGTGTCGCGCGGCTCAGCTGGCGATTATCAGGCAGATGAGCAGGCAGGTGTCGCGCGGCTCAGCTGGCGATTATCAGGCAGATGAGCAGGCAGGTGTCGCGCGGCTCAGCTGGCGAGTATCAAGCAGATGAGCAGGCAGGTGTCGCGCGGCTCAGCTGGCGAGTGTCAGGCAGATGAGCAGGCAGGTGTCGCGCGGCTCAGCTGGCGAGTATCAAGCAGATGAGCAGGCAGGTGTCGCGCGGCTCAGCTGGCGAGTATCAGGCAGATGAGCAGGCAGGTGTCGCGCGGCTCAGCTGGCGAGTATCAAGCAGATGAGCAGGCAGGTGTCGCGCGGCTCAGCTGGCGAGTATCAAGCAGATGAGCAGGCAGGTGTCGCGCGGCTCAGCTGGCGAGTATCAGGCAGATGAGCAGGCAGGTGTCGCGCGGCTCAGCTGTCGAGTATCAGGCAGATGAGCAGGCAGGTGTCGCGCGGCTCAGCTGGCGAGTATCAAGCAGATGAGCAGGCAGGTGTCGCGCGGCTCAGCTGGCGAGTATCAAGCAGATGAGCAGGCAGGTGTCGCGCGGCTCAGCTGTCGAGTATCAGGCAGATGAGCAGGCAGGTGTCGCGCGGCTCAGCTGGCGATTATCAGGCAGATGAGCAGGCAGGTGTCGCGCGGCTCAGCTGGCGAGTATCAAGCAGATGAGCAGGCAGGTGTCGCGAGGCTCAGCTGGCGAGTATCAAGCAGATGAGCAGGCAGGTGTCGCGAGGCTCAGCTGGCGAGTAACAAGCAGATGAGCAGGCATGTGTCGCGAGGCTCAGCTGGCGAGTATCAGGCAGATGAGCAGGCAGGTGTCGCGCGGCTCAGCTGGCGATTATCAGGCAGATGAACAGGCAGGTGTCCCGCGGCTCAGCTGGCGATTATCAGGCAGATGAGCAGGGAGGTGTCGCGCGGCTCAGCTGGCGATTATCAGGCAGATGAGCAGGCAGGTGTCGCGCGGCTCAGCTGGCGAGTATCAAGCAGATGAGCAGGCAGGTGTCGCGCGGCTCAGCTGGCGAGTATCAAGCAGATGAGCAGGCAGGTGTCGCGCGGCTCAGCTGGCGAGTATCAGGCAGATGAGCAGGCAGGTGTCGCGCGGCTCAGCTGGCGAGTATCAGGCAGATGAGCAGGCAGGTGTCGCGCGGCTCAGCTTTCGAGTATCAGGCAGATGAGCAGGCAGGTGTCGCGCGGCTCAGCTGGCGAGTATCAGGCAGATGAGCAGGCAGGTGTCGCGCGGCTCAGCTGGCGATTATCAGGCAGATGAGCAGGCAGGTGTCGCGCGGCTCAGCTGGCGAGTATCAAGCAGATGAGCAGGCAGGTGTCGCGCGGCTCAGCTGGCGAGTATCAGGCAGATGAGCAGGCAGGTGTCGCGCGGCTCAGCTGGCGAGTATCAGGCAGATGAGCAGGCAGGTGTCGCGCGGCTCAGCTGGCGATTATCAGGCAGATGAGCAGGCAGGTGTCGCGCGGCTCAGCTGGCGAGTATCAGGCAGATGAGCAGGCAGGTGTCGCGCGGCTCAGCTGGCGAGTATCAAGCAGATGAGCAGGCAGGTGTCGCGCGGCTCAGCTGGCGAGTATCAGGCAGATGAGCAGGCAGGTGTCGCGCGGCTCAGCTGGCGAGTATCAGGCAGATGAGCAGGCAGGTGTCGCGCGGCTCAGCTGTCGAGTATCAGGCAGATGAGCAGGCAGGTGTCGCGCGGCTCAGCTGGCGAGTATCAGGCAGATGAGCAGGCAGGTGTCGCGCGGCTCAGCTGGCGATTATCAGGCAGATGAGCAGGCAGGTGTCGCGCGGCTCAGCTGGCGAGTATCAGGCAGATGAGCAGGCAGGTGTCGCGCGGCTCAGCTGGCGATTATCAGGCAGATGAGCAGGCAGGTGTCGCGCGGCTCAGCTGGCGAGTATCAGGCAGATGAGCAGGCAGGTGTCGCGCGGCTCAGCTGGCGAGTATCAGGCAGATGAGCAGGCAGGTGTCGCGCGGCTCAGCTGGCGAGTATCAAGCAGATGAGCAGGCAGGTGTCGCGCGGCTCAGCTGGCGAGTATCAGGCAGATGAGCAGGCAGGTGTCGCGCGGCTCAGCTGGCGATTATCAGGCAGATGAGCAGGCAGGTGTCGCGCGGCTCAGCTGGCGAGTATCAAGCAGATGAGCAGGCAGGTGTCGCGCGGCTCAGCTGGCGAGTATCAGGCAGATGAGCAGGCAGGTGTTGCTGGGTTCAGCTGGCGATTATCAAGCAGATGAGCAGGCAGGTGTCGCGCAGCTCAGCTGGCGATTATCAAGCAGATGATCAGGCATGTGTCGCGCGGCTGAGGTGGCGATTATCAGTCAGATGAGCAGGCAGGTGTCGAGCAGCTCCGCTGGCGATTATCAGGTAGAAGAGCAGGCAGGTGTTGAGCGGCTCAGCTGGTGTATATCAAGCAGATGAGCAGGCAGGTGAGCGCGGCTCAGCTGGCGAGTATCAGGCAGATGAGCAGGCAGGTGTCGCGGCTCAGCTGGCGAGTAACAAGCAGATGAGCAGGCATGTGTCGCGCGGCTCAGCTGGCGAGTATCAGGCAGATGAGCAGGCAGGTGTCGCGAGGCTCAGCTGGCGATTATCAGGCAGATGAGCAGGCAGGTGTCGCGCGGCTCAGCTGGCGATTATCAGGCAGATGAGCAGGCAGGTGTCGCGCGGCTCAGCTGGCGATTATCAGGCAGATGAGCAGGCAGGTGTCGCGCGGCTCAGCTGTCGAGTATCAGGCAGATGAGCAGGCAGGTGTCGCGCGGCTCAGCTGGCGAGTATCAAGCAGATGAGCAGGCAGGTGTCGCGCGGCTCAGCTGGCGATTATCAGGCAGATGAGCAGGCAGGTGTCGCGCGGCTCAGCTGGCGAGTATCAAGCAGATGAGCAGGCAGGTGTCGCGCGGCTCAGCTGGCGAGTATCAGGCAGATGAGCAGGCAGGTGTCGCGCGGCTCAGCTGGCGAGTATCAGGCAGATGAGCAGGCAGGTGTCGCGGGGCTCAGCTGGCGAGTATCAAGCAGATGAGCAGGCAGGTGTCGCGCGGCTCAGCTGGCGAGTATGAAGCAGATGAGCAGGCAGGTGTCGCGCGGCTCAGCTGGCGAGTATCAGGCAGATGAGCAGGCAGGTGTCGCGCGGCTCAGCTGGCGAGTATCAGGCAGATGAGCAGGCAGGTGTCGCGCGGCTCAGCTGGCGATTATCAGGCAGATGAGCAGGCAGGTGTCGCGCGGCTCAGCTGGCGAGTATCACGCAGATGAGCAGGCAGGTGTCGCGCGGCTCAGCTGGCGAGTATCAGGCAGATGAGCAGGCAGGTGTCGCGCGGCTCAGCTGGCGATTATCAGGCAGATGAGCAGGCAGGTGTCGCGCGGCTCAGCTGGCGAGTATCAAGCAGATGAGCAGGCAGGTGTCGCTCGGATCAGCTGGCGAGTATCAGGCAGATGAGCAGGCAGGTGTCGCGCGGCTCAGCTGGCGATTATCAGGCAGATGAGCAGGCAGGTGTCGCGCGGCTCAGCTGGCGATTATCAGGCAGATGAGCAGGCAGGTGTCGTGCGGCTCAGCTGGCGAGTATCAAGCAGATGAGCAGGCAGGTGTCACGCGGCTCAGCTGGCGAGTATCAAGCAGATGAGCAGGCAGGTGTCGCGCGGCTCAGCTGGCGAGTATCAGGCAGATGAGCAGGCAGGTGTCGCGCGGCTCAGCTGGCGATTATCAGGCAGATGAGCAGGCAGGTGTCGCGCGGCTCAGCTGGCGATTATCAGGCAGATGAGCAGGCAGGTGTCGCGCGGCTCAGCTGGCAATTATCAGGCAGATGAGCAGGCAGGTGTCACGGGGTTCAGCTGGCGATTATCAGGCAGATGAGCAGGCAGGTGTCGCGCGGCTCAGCTGGCGAGTATCAGGCAGATGAGCAGGCAGGTGTCGCGCGGCTCAGCTGGCGATTATCAGGCAGATGAGCAGGCAGGTGTCGCGCGGCTCAGCTGGCGAGTATCAGGCAGATGAGCAGGCAGGTGTCGCGCGGCTCAGCTGGCGAGTATCAAGCAGATGAGCAGGCAGGTGTCGCGCGGCTCAGCTGGCGAGTATCAGGCAGATGAGCAGGCAGGTGTCGCGCGGCTCAGCTGGCGAGTAACAAGCAGATGAGCAGGCAGGTGTCGCGCGGCTCAGCTGGCGAGTATCAGGCAGATGAGCAGGCAGGTGTCGCGTGGCTCAGCTGGCGAGTATCAAGCAGATGAGCAGGCAGATGTCGCGCGGCTCACCTGGCGATTATCAGGCAGATGAGCAGGCAGGTGTCGCGCGGCTCAGCTGGCGAGTATCAGGCAGATGAGTAGGCAGGTGTCCCGCGGCTCAGCTGGCGATTATCAGGCAGATGAGCAGGCAGGTGTCATGCGGCTCAGCTGGAGAGTATCAGGCAGATGAGCAGGCAGGTGTCGCGCGGCTCAGCTGGCGAGTATCAGGCAGATGAGCAGGCAGGTGTCGCGCGGCTCAGCTGGCGATTATCAGGCAGATGAGCAGGCAGGTGTCGCGCGGCTCAGCTGGCGATTATCAGGCAGATGAGCAGGCAGGTGTCGCGCGGCTCAGCTGGCGATTATCAGGCAGATGAGCAGGCAGGTGTCGCGCGGCTCAGCTGGCGATTATCAGGCAGATGAGCAGGCATGTGTCGCGCGGCTCAGCTAGCGATTATCAGGCAGATGAGCAGACAGGTGTCGTGCGGCTCAGCTGGCGATTATCAGGCAGATGAGCAGGCAGGTGTCGCGCGGTTCAGCTGCCGAGTATCAGGCAGATGAGCAGGCAGGTGTAGCGCGGCTCAGCTGGCGAGTATCAGACAGATGAGCAGGCAGGTGTCGCGCGGCTCAGCTGGCGAGTATCAAGCAGATGAGCAGGCAGGTGTCGCGCGGCTCAGCTGGCGAGTATCAAGCAGATGAGCAGGCAGGTGTCGCGCGGCTCAGCTGGCGAGTATCAAGCAGATGAGCAGGCAGGTGTCGCGCTGCTCAGCTGGCGATTATCAGGCAGATGAGCAGGAAGGTGTCGCGCGGCTCAGCTGGCGATTATCAGGCAGATGAGCAGGCAGGTGTCGCGCGGCTCAGCTGGCGAGTATCAGGCAGATGAGCAGGCAGGTGTCGCGCGGCTCAGCTGGTGAGTATCAGGCAGATGAGCAGGCAGGTGTCGCGCGGCTCAGCTGGCGAGTATCAGGCAGATGAGCAGGCAGGTGTCGCGCGGCTCAGCTGGCGATTATCAGGCAGATGAGCAGGCAGGTGTCGCGCGGCTCAGCTGGCGAGTATCAGGCAGATGAGCAGGCAGGTGTCGCGCGGCTCAGCTGGCGAATATCAGGCAGATGAGCAGGCAGGTGTCGCGCGACTGAGCTGGCGATTATCAGGCAGATGAGCAGGCAGGTGTCGCGCGGCTCAGCTGGCGATTATCAGGCAGATGAGCAGGCAGGTGTCGCGCGGCTCAGCTGGCGATTATCAGGCAGATGAGCAGGCAGGTGACGCGCGGCTCAGCTGGCGATTATCAGGCAGATGAGCAGGGAGGTGTCGCGCGGCTCAGCTGGCGATTATCAGGCAGATGAGCAGGAAGGTGTCTCGAGGCTCAGCTGGCGAGTATCAGGCAGATGAGCAGGCAGGTGTCGCGCGGCTCAGCTGGCGATTATCAGGCAGATGAGCAGGCAGGTGTCGCGCGGCTCAGCTGGCGAGTATCAAGCAGATGAGCAGGCAGGTGTCGCGCGGCTCAGCTGGCGAGTATCAGGCAGATGAGCAGGCAGGTGTCGCGCGGCTCAGCTGGCGAGTATCAGGCAGATGAGCAGGCAGGTGTCGCGCGGCTCAGCTGGCGAGTATCAAGCAGATGAGCAGGCAGGTGTCGCGCGGCTCAGCTGGCGAGTATCAGGCAGATGAGCAGGCAGGTGTCGCGCGGCTCAGCTGGCGATTATCAGGCAGATGAGCAGGCAGGTGTCGCGCGGCTCAGCTGGCGATTATCAGGCAGATGAGCAGGCAGGTGTCGCGCGGTTGATCTGGCGAGTATCAAGCAGATGAGCAGGCAGGTGTCGCGCGGCTCAGCTGTCGAGTATCAGGCAGATGAGCAGGCAGGTGTCGCGCGGCTCAGCTGGCGAGTATCAGGCAGATGAGCAGGCAGGTGTCGCGCGGCTCAGCTGGCGAGTATCAAGCAGATGAGCAGGCAGGTGTCGCGCGGCTCAGCTGGCGAGTATCAAGCAGATGAGCAGGCAGGTGTCCCGTGGCTCAGCTGGCGAGTATCAGGCAGATGAGCAGGCAGGTGTCGCGCGGCTCAGCTGGCGAGTATCAAGCAGATGAGCAGGCAGGTGTCGCGCGGCTCAGCTGGCGAGTATCAAGCAGATGAGCAGGCAGGTGTCGCGCGGCTCAGCTGGCGAGTATCAAGCAGATGAGCAGGCAGGTGTCGCGCGGCTCAGCTGGCGAGTATCAAGCAGATGAGCAGGCAGGTGTCGCGCGGCTCAGCTGGCGAGTATCAAGCAGATGAGCAGGCAGGTGTCGCGCGGCTCAGCTGGCGATTATCAGGCAGATGAGCAGGCAGGTGTCGCGCGGCTCAGCTGGCGATTATCAGGCAGATGAGCAGGCAGGTGTCGCGCGGCTCAGCTGGCGATTATCAGGCAGATGAGCAGGCAGGTGTCGCGCGGCTCAGCTGGCGATTATCAGGCAGATGAGCAGGCAGGTGTCGCGCGGCTCAGCTGGCGATTATCAGGCAGATGAGCAGGCAGGTGTCGCGCGGCTCAGCTGGCGATTATCAGGCAGATGAGCAGGCAGGTGTCGCGCGGCTCAGCTGGCGATTATCAGGCAGATGAGCAGGCAGGTGTCGCGCGGCTCAGCTGGCGAGTATCAAGCAGATGAGCAGGCAGGTGTCGCGCGGCTCAGCTGGCGATTATCAGGCAGATGAGCAGGCAGGTGTCGCGCGGCTCAGCTGGCGATTATCAGGCAGATGAGCAGGCAGGTGTCGCGCGGCTCAGCTGGCGAGTATCAGGCAGATGAGCAGGCAGGTGTCGCGCGGCTCAGCTGGCGATTATCAGGCAGCTGAGCAGGCAGGTGTCGCGCGGCTCAGCTGACGAGTATCAGGCAGATGAGCAGGCAGGTGTCGCGTGGCTCAGCTGGCGATTATCAGGCAGATGAGCAGGCAGGTGTCGCGCGGCTCAGCTGGCGAGTATCAGGCAGATGAGCAGGCAGGTGTCGCGCGGCTCAGCTGGCGAGTATCAAGCAGATGAGCAGGCAGGTGTCGCGCGGCTCAGCTGGCGAGTATCAGGCAGATGAGCAGGCAGGTGTCGCGCGGCTCAGCTGGCGAGTATCAAGCAGATGAGCAGGCAGGTGTCGCGCGGCTCAGCTGGCGAGTAACAAGCAGATGAGCAGGCAGGTGTCGCGCGGCTCAGCTGGCGATTATCAGGCAGATGAGCAGGCAGGTGTCGCGCGGCTCAGCTGGCGTGTATCAAGCAGATGAGCAGGCAGGTGTCGCGCGGCTCAGCTGGCGAGTAACAAGCAGATGAGCAGGCAGGTGTCGCGCGGCTCAGCTGGCGAGTATCAGGCAGATGAGCAGGCAGGTGTCGCGCGGCTCAGCTGGCGATTATCAGGCAGATGAGCAGGCAGGTGTCGCGCGGCTCAGCTGGCGAGTATCAGGCAGATGAGCAGGCAGGTGTCGCGCGGCTCAGCTGGCGAGTATCAAGCAGATGAGCAGGCAGGTGTCGCGCGGCTCAGCTGGCGAGTAACAAGCAGATGAGCAGGCAGGTGTCGCGCGGCTCAGCTGGCGAGTATCAGGCAGATGAGCAGGCAGGTGTCGCGCGGCTCAGCTGGCGAGTATCAAACAGATGAGCAGGCAGGTCTCGCGCGGCTCAGCTGTCGAGTATCAGGCAGATGAGCAGGCAGGTGTCGCGGGGCTCAGCTGGCGAGTATCGAGCAGATGAGCAGGCAGGTGTCGCGCTGCTCAGCTGGCGAGTATCAGGCAGATGAGCAGGCAGGTGTCGCGCGGCTCAGCTGGCGAGTATCAAGCAGATGAGCAGGCAGGTGTCGCGCGGCTCAGCTGGCGAGTATCAAGCAGATGAGCAGGCAGGTGTCGCGCGGCTCAGCTGGCGAGTATCAAGCAGATGAGCAGGCAGGTGTCGCGCGGCTCAGCTGTCGAGTATCAGGCAGATGAGCAGGCAGGTGTCGCGCGGCTCAGCTGGCGAGTATCAAGCAGATGAGCAGGCAGGTGTCGCGCGGCTCAGCTGGCGAGTATCAAGCAGATGAGCAGGCAGGTGTCGCGCGGCTCAGCTGGCGAGTATCAAGCAGATGAGCAGGCAGGTGTCGCGCGGCTCAGCTGGCGAGTATCAAGCAGATGAGCAGGCAGGTGTCGCGCGGCTCAGCTGGCGAGTATCAAGCAGATGAGCAGGCAGGTGTCGCGCGGCTCAGCTGGCGAGTATCAAGCAGATGAGCAGGCAGGTGTCGCGCGGCTCAGCTGGCGAGTATCAAGCAGATGAGCAGGCAGGTGTCGCGCGGCTCAGCTGGCGAGTATCAAGCAGATGAGCAGGCAGGTGTCGCGCGGCTCAGCTGGCGAGTATCAAGCAGATGAGCAGGCAGGTGTCGCGCGGCTCAGCTGGCGAGTATCAAGCAGATGAGCAGGCAGGTGTCGCGCGGCTCAGCTGGCGATTATCAGGCAGATGAGCAGGCAGGTGTCGCGCGGCTCAGCTGGCGAGTATCAAGCAGATGAGCAGGCAGGTGTCGCGCGGCTCAGCTGGCGAGTATCAAGCAGATGAGCAGGCAGGTGTCGCGCGGCTCAGCTGGCGAGTATCAAGCAGATGAGCAGGCAGGTGTCGCGCGGCTCAGCTGGCGAGTATCAAGCAGATGAGCAGGCAGGTGTCGCGCGGCTCAGCTGGCGAGTATCAAGCAGATGAGCAGGCAGGTGTCGCGCGGCTCAGCTGGCGAGTATCAAGCAGATGAGCAGGCAGGTGTCGCGCGGCTCAGCTGGCGAGTATCAAGCAGATGAGCAGGCAGGTGTCGCGCGGCTCAGCTGGCGAGTATCAAGCAGATGAGCAGGCAGGTGTCGCGCGGCTCAGCTGGCGAGTATCAAGCAGATGAGCAGGCAGGTGTCGCGCGGCTCAGCTGGCGAGTATCAAGCAGATGAGCAGGCAGGTGTCGCGCGGCTCAGCTGGCGACAATCAAGCAGATGAGCAGGCAGGTGTCGCGCGGCTCAGCTGGCGAGTATCAAGCAGATGAGCAGGCAGGTGTCGCACGGCTCAGCTGTCGAGTATCAGGCAGATGAGCAGGCAGGTGTCGCGCGGCTCAGCTGGCGAGTATCACGCAGATGAGCAGGCAGGTGTCGCGCGGCTCAGCTGTCGAGTATCAAGCAGATGAGCAGGCAGGTGTCGCGCGGCTCAGCTGGCGAGTATCAAGCAGATGAGCAGGCAGGTGTCGCGCGGCTCAGCTGGCGAGTATCAAGCAGATGAGCAGGCAGGTGTCGCGCGGCTCAGCTGGCGAGTATCAAGCAGATGAGCAGGCAGGTGTCGCGCGGCTCAGCTGGCGAGTATCAAGCAGATGAGCAGGCAGGTGTCGCGCGGCTCAGCTGGCGAGTATCAAGCAGATGAGCAGGCAGGTGTCGCGCGGCTCAGCTGGCGAGTATCAAGCAGATGAGCAGGCAGGTGTCGCGCGGCTCAGCTGGCGAGTATCAAGCAGATGAGCAGGCAGGTGTCGCGCGGCTCAGCTGGCGAGTATCAAGCAGATGAGCAGGCAGGTGTCGCGCGGCTCAGCTGGCGAGTATCAAGCAGATGAGCAGGCAGGTGTCGCGCGGCTCAGCTGGCGAGTATCAAGCAGATGAGCAGGCAGGTGTCGCGCGGCTCAGCTGGCGAGTATCAAGCAGATGAGCAGGCAGGTGTCGCGCGGCTCAGCTGGCGAGTATCAAGCAGATGAGCAGGCAGGTGTCGCGCGGCTCAGCTGGCGAGTATCAAGCAGATGAGCAGGCAGGTGTCGCGCGGCTCAGCTGGCGATTATCAGGCAGATGAGCAGGCAGGTGTCGCGCGGCTCAGCTGGCGAGTATCAAGCAGATGAGCAGGCAGGTGTCGCGCGGCTCAGCTGGCGAGTATCAAGCAGATGAGCAGGCAGGTGTCGCGCGGCTCAGCTGGCGAGTATCAAGCAGATGAGCAGGCAGGTGTCGCGCGGCTCAGCTGGCGAGTATCAAGCAGATGAGCAGGCAGGTGTCGCGCGGCTCAGCTGGCGAGTATCAAGCAGATGAGCAGGCAGGTGTCGCGCGGCTCAGCTGGCGAGTATCAAGCAGATGAGCAGGCAGGTGTCGCGCGGCTCAGCTGGCGAGTATCAAGCAGATGAGCAGGCAGGTGTCGCGCGGCTCAGCTGGCGAGTATCAAGCAGATGAGCAGGCAGGTGTCGCGCGGCTCAGCTGGCGAGTATCAAGCAGATGAGCAGGCAGGTGTCGCGCGGCTCAGCTGGCGAGTATCAAGCAGATGAGCAGGCAGGTGTCGCGCGGCTCAGCTGGCGAGTATCAAGCAGATGAGCAGGCAGGTGTCGCGCGGCTCAGCTGGCGAGTATCAAGCAGATGAGCAGGCAGGTGTCGCGCGGCTCAGCTGGCGAGTATCAAGCAGATGAGCAGGCAGGTGTCGCGCGGCTCAGCTGGCGAGTATCAAGCAGATGAGCAGGCAGGTGTCGCGCGGCTCAGCTGGCGATTATCAGGCAGATGAGCAGGCAGGTGTCGCGCGGCTCAGCTGGCGAGTATCAAGCAGATGAGCAGGCAGGTGTCGCGCGGCTCAGCTGGCGAGTATCAAGCAGATGAGCAGGCAGGTGTCGCGCGGCTCAGCTGGCGAGTATCAAGCAGATGAGCAGGCAGGTGTCGCGCGGCTCAGCTGGCGAGTATCAAGCAGATGAGCAGGCAGGTGTCGCGCGGCTCAGCTGGCGAGTATCAAGCAGATGAGCAGGCAGGTGTCGCGCGGCTCAGCTGGCGAGTATCAAGCAGATGAGCAGGCAGGTGTCGCGCGGCTCAGCTGGCGAGTATCAAGCAGATGAGCAGGCAGGTGTCGCGCGGCTCAGCTGGCGAGTATCAAGCAGATGAGCAGGCAGGTGTCGCGCGGCTCAGCTGTCGAGTATCAGGCAGATGAGCAGGCAGGTGTCGCGCGGCTCAGCTGGCGAGTATCAAGCAGATGAGCAGGCAGGTGTCGCGCGGCTCAGCTGGCGAGTATCAAGCAGATGAGCAGGCAGGTGTCGCGCGGCTCAGCTGGCGAGTATCAAGCAGATGAGCAGGCAGGTGTCGCGCGGCTCAGCTGGCGAGTATCAAGCAGATGAGCAGGCAGGTGTCGCGCGGCTCAGCTGGCGAGTATCAAGCAGATGAGCAGGCAGGTGTCGCGCGGCTCAGCTGGCGAGTATCAAGCAGATGAGCAGGCAGGTGTCGCGCGGCTCAGCTGGCGAGTATCAAGCAGATGAGCAGGCAGGTGTCGCGCGGCTCAGCTGTCGAGTATCAGGCAGATGAGCAGGCAGGTGTCGCGCGGCTCAGCTGTCGAGTATCAGGCAGATGAGCAGGCAGGTGTCGCGCGGCTCAGCTGGCGAGTATCAAGCAGATGAGCAGGCAGGTGTCGCGCGGCTCAGCTGTCGAGTATCAGGCAGATGAGCAGGCAGGTGTCGCGCGGCTCAGCTGGCGATTATCAGGCAGATGAGCAGGCAGGTGTCGCGCGGCTCAGCTGGCGAGTATCAAGCAGATGAGCAGGCAGGTGTCGCGCGGCTCAGCTGGCGAGTATCAAGCAGATGAGCAGGCAGGTGTCGCGCGGCTCAGCTGGCGAGTATCAAGCAGATGAGCAGGCAGGTGTCGCGCGGCTCAGCTGGCGAGTATCAAGCAGATGAGCAGGCAGGTGTCGCGCGGCTCAGCTGGCGAGTATCAAGCAGATGAGCAGGCAGGTGTCGCGCGGCTCAGCTGGCGAGTATCAAGCAGATGAGCAGGCAGGTGTCGCGCGGCTCAGCTGGCGATTATCAGGCAGATGAGCAGGCAGGTGTCGCGCGGCTCAGCTGGCGAGTATCAAGCAGATGAGCAGGCAGGTGTCGCGCGGCTCAGCTGGCGAGTATCAAGCAGATGAGCAGGCAGGTGTCGCGCGGCTCAGCTGGCGAGTATCAAGCAGATGAGCAGGCAGGTGTCGCGCGGCTCAGCTGGCGAGTATCAAGCAGATGAGCAGGCAGGTGTCGCGCGGCTCAGCTGGCGAGTATCAAGCAGATGAGCAGGCAGGTGTCGCGCGGCTCAGCTGGCGAGTATCAAGCAGATGAGCAGGCAGGTGTCGCGCGGCTCAGCTGGCGAGTATCAAGCAGATGAGCAGGCAGGTGTCGCGCGGCTCAGCTGGCGAGTATCAAGCAGATGAGCAGGCAGGTGTCGCGCGGCTCAGCTGGCGAGTATCAAGCAGATGAGCAGGCAGGTGTCGCGCGGCTCAGCTGGCGAGTATCAAGCAGATGAGCAGGCAGGTGTCGCGCGGCTCAGCTGGCGAGTATCAAGCAGATGAGCAGGCAGGTGTCGCGCGGCTCAGCTGGCGAGTATCAAGCAGATGAGCAGGCAGGTGTCGCGCGGCTCAGCTGGCGAGTATCAAGCAGATGAGCAGGCAGGTGTCGCGCGGCTCAGCTGGCGAGTATCAAGCAGATGAGCAGGCAGGTGTCGCGCGGCTCAGCTGGCGATTATCAGGCAGATGAGCAGGCAGGTGTCGCGCGGCTCAGCTGGCGAGTATCAAGCAGATGAGCAGGCAGGTGTCGCGCGGCTCAGCTGGCGAGTATCAAGCAGATGAGCAGGCAGGTGTCGCGCGGCTCAGCTGGCGAGTATCAAGCAGATGAGCAGGCAGGTGTCGCGCGGCTCAGCTGGCGAGTATCAAGCAGATGAGCAGGCAGGTGTCGCGCGGCTCAGCTGGCGAGTATCAAGCAGATGAGCAGGCAGGTGTCGCGCGGCTCAGCGGGCGAGTATCAAGCAGATGAACAGGCAGGTGTCGCGGGTCTCAGCTGGCGATTATCAAGCAGATGAGCAGGCAGGTGTCACGCGGCTCAGCTGGCGAGTAACAAGCAGATGAGCAGGCAGGTGTCGCGCGGCTCAGCTGGAGAGTATCAGGCAGTTGAGCAGGCAGGTGTCGCGTGGCTCAGCTGGCGAGTATCAGGCAGATGAGCAGGCAGGTGTCGCGCGGCTCAGCTGGAGAGTATCAGGCAGATGAGCAGGCAGGTGTCGCGCGGCTCAGCTGGCGAGTATCAGGCAGATGAGCAGGCAGGTGTCGCGCGGCTCAGCTGGCGAGTATCAGGCAGATGAGCAGGCAGGTGTCGCGCGGCTCAGCTGGCGAGTATCAGGCAGATGAGCAGGCAGGTGTCGCGCGGCTCAGCTGGCGAGTATCAGGCAGATGAGCAGGCAGGTGTCGCGCGGCTCAGCTGGCGAGTATCAGGCAGATGAGCAGGCAGGTGTCGCGCGGCTCAGCTGGCGAGTATCAGGCAGATGAGCAGGCAGGTGTCGCGCGGCTCAGCTGGCGAGTATCAGGCAGATGAGCAGGCAGGTGTCGCGCGGCTCAGCTGGCGAGTATCAGGCAGATGAGCAGGCAGGTGTCGCGCGGCTCAGCTGGCGAGTATCAGGCAGATGAGCAGGCAGGTGTCGCGCGGCTCAGCTGGCGAGTATCAGGCAGATGAGCAGGCAGGTGTCGCGCGGCTCAGCTGGCGAGTATCAGGCAGATGAGCAGGCAGGTGTCGCGCGGCTCAGCTGGCGAGTATCAGGCAGATGAGCAGGCAGGTGTCGCGCGGCTCAGCTGGCGAGTATCAGGCAGATGAGCAGGCAGGTGTCGCGCGGCTCAGCTGGCGAGTATCAGGCAGATGAGCAGGCAGGTGTCGCGCGGCTCAGCTGGCGAGTATCAGGCAGATGAGCAGGCAGGTGTCGCGCGGCTCAGCTGGCGAGTATCAGGCAGATGAGCAGGCAGGTGTCGCGCGGCTCAGCTGGCGAGTATCAGGCAGATGAGCAGGCAGGTGTCGCGCGGCTCAGCTGGCGAGTATCAGGCAGATGAGCAGGCAGGTGTCGCGCGGCTCAGCTGGCGAGTATCAGGCAGATGAGCAGGCAGGTGTCGCGCGGCTCAGCTGGCGAGTATCAGGCAGATGAGCAGGCAGGTGTCGCGCGGCTCAGCTGGCGAGTATCAGGCAGATGAGCAGGCAGGTGTCGCGCGGCTCAGCTGGCGAGTATCAGGCAGATGAGCAGGCAGGTGTCGCGCGGCTCAGCTGGCGAGTATCAGGCAGATGAGCAGGCAGGTGTCGCGCGGCTCAGCTGGCGAGTATCAGGCAGATGAGCAGGCAGGTGTCGCGCGGCTCAGCTGGCGAGTATCAGGCAGATGAGCAGGCAGGTGTCGCGCGGCTCAGCTGGCGAGTATCAGGCAGATGAGCAGGCAGGTGTCGCGCGGCTCAGCTGGCGAGTATCAGGCAGATGAGCAGGCAGGTGTCGCGCGGCTCAGCTGGCGAGTATCAGGCAGATGAGCAGGCAGGTGTCGCGCGGCTCAGCTGGCGAGTATCAGGCAGATGAGCAGGCAGGTGTCGCGCGGCTCAGCTGGCGAGTATCAGGCAGATGAGCAGGCAGGTGTCGCGCGGCTCAGCTGGCGAGTATCAGGCAGATGAGCAGGCAGGTGTCGCGCGGCTCAGCTGGCGAGTATCAGGCAGATGAGCAGGCAGGTGTCGCGCGGCTCAGCTGGCGAGTATCAGGCAGATGAGCAGGCAGGTGTCGCGCGGCTCAGCTGGCGAGTATCAGGCAGATGAGCAGGCAGGTGTCGCGCGGCTCAGCTGGCGAGTATCAGGCAGATGAGCAGGCAGGTGTCGCGCGGCTCAGCTGGCGAGTATCAGGCAGATGAGCAGGCAGGTGTCGCGCGGCTCAGCTGGCGAGTATCAGGCAGATGAGCAGGCAGGTGTCGCGCGGCTCAGCTGGCGAGTATCAGGCAGATGAGCAGGCAGGTGTCGCGCGGCTCAGCTGGCGAGTATCAGGCAGATGAGCAGGCAGGTGTCGCGCGGCTCAGCTGGCGAGTATCAGGCAGATGAGCAGGCAGGTGTCGCGCGGCTCAGCTGGCGAGTATCAGGCAGATGAGCAGGCAGGTGTCGCGCGGCTCAGCTGGCGAGTATCAGGCAGATGAGCAGGCAGGTGTCGCGCGGCTCAGCTGGCGAGTATCAGGCAGATGAGCAGGCAGGTGTCGCGCGGCTCAGCTGGCGAGTATCAGGCAGATGAGCAGGCAGGTGTCGCGCGGCTCAGCTGGCGAGTATCAGGCAGATGAGCAGGCAGGTGTCGCGCGGCTCAGCTGGCGAGTATCAGGCAGATGAGCAGGCAGGTGTCGCGCGGCTCAGCTGGCGAGTATCAGGCAGATGAGCAGGCAGGTGTCGCGCGGCTCAGCTGGCGAGTATCAGGCAGATGAGCAGGCAGGTGTCGCGCGGCTCAGCTGGCGAGTATCAGGCAGATGAGCAGGCAGGTGTCGCGCGGCTCAGCTGGCGAGTATCAGGCAGATGAGCAGGCAGGTGTCGCGCGGCTCAGCTGGCGAGTATCAGGCAGATGAGCAGGCAGGTGTCGCGCGGCTCAGCTGGCGAGTATCAGGCAGATGAGCAGGCAGGTGTCGCGCGGCTCAGCTGGCGAGTATCAGGCAGATGAGCAGGCAGGTGTCGCGCGGCTCAGCTGGCGAGTATCAGGCAGATGAGCAGGCAGGTGTCGCGCGGCTCAGCTGGCGAGTATCAGGCAGATGAGCAGGCAGGTGTCGCGCGGCTCAGCTGGCGAGTATCAGGCAGATGAGCAGGCAGGTGTCGCGCGGCTCAGCTGGCGAGTATCAGGCAGATGAGCAGGCAGGTGTCGCGCGGCTCAGCTGGCGAGTATCAGGCAGATGAGCAGGCAGGTGTCGCGCGGCTCAGCTGGCGAGTATCAGGCAGATGAGCAGGCAGGTGTCGCGCGGCTCAGCTGGCGAGTATCAGGCAGATGAGCAGGCAGGTGTCGCGCGGCTCAGCTGGCGAGTATCAGGCAGATGAGCAGGCAGGTGTCGCGCGGCTCAGCTGGCGAGTATCAGGCAGATGAGCAGGCAGGTGTCGCGCGGCTCAGCTGGCGAGTATCAGGCAGATGAGCAGGCAGGTGTCGCGCGGCTCAGCTGGCGAGTATCAGGCAGATGAGCAGGCAGGTGTCGCGCGGCTCAGCTGGCGAGTATCAGGCAGATGAGCAGGCAGGTGTCGCGCGGCTCAGCTGGCGAGTATCAGGCAGATGAGCAGGCAGGTGTCGCGCGGCTCAGCTGGCGAGTATCAGGCAGATGAGCAGGCAGGTGTCGCGCGGCTCAGCTGGCGAGTATCAGGCAGATGAGCAGGCAGGTGTCGCGCGGCTCAGCTGGCGAGTATCAGGCAGATGAGCAGGCAGGTGTCGCGCGGCTCAGCTGGCGAGTATCAGGCAGATGAGCAGGCAGGTGTCGCGCGGCTCAGCTGGCGAGTATCAGGCAGATGAGCAGGCAGGTGTCGCGCGGCTCAGCTGGCGAGTATCAGGCAGATGAGCAGGCAGGTGTCGCGCGGCTCAGCTGGCGAGTATCAGGCAGATGAGCAGGCAGGTGTCGCGCGGCTCAGCTGGCGAGTATCAGGCAGATGAGCAGGCAGGTGTCGCGCGGCTCAGCTGGCGAGTATCAGGCAGATGAGCAGGCAGGTGTCGCGCGGCTCAGCTGGCGAGTATCAGGCAGATGAGCAGGCAGGTGTCGCGCGGCTCAGCTGGCGAGTATCAGGCAGATGAGCAGGCAGGTGTCGCGCGGCTCAGCTGGCGAGTATCAGGCAGATGAGCAGGCAGGTGTCGCGCGGCTCAGCTGGCGAGTATCAGGCAGATGAGCAGGCAGGTGTCGCGCGGCTCAGCTGGCGAGTATCAGGCAGATGAGCAGGCAGGTGTCGCGCGGCTCAGCTGGCGAGTATCAGGCAGATGAGCAGGCAGGTGTCGCGCGGCTCAGCTGGCGAGTATCAGGCAGATGAGCAGGCAGGTGTCGCGCGGCTCAGCTGGCGAGTATCAGGCAGATGAGCAGGCAGGTGTCGCGCGGCTCAGCTGGCGAGTATCAGGCAGATGAGCAGGCAGGTGTCGCGCGGCTCAGCTGGCGAGTATCAGGCAGATGAGCAGGCAGGTGTCGCGCGGCTCAGCTGGCGAGTATCAGGCAGATGAGCAGGCAGGTGTCGCGCGGCTCAGCTGGCGAGTATCAGGCAGATGAGCAGGCAGGTGTCGCGCGGCTCAGCTGGCGAGTATCAGGCAGATGAGCAGGCAGGTGTCGCGCGGCTCAGCTGGCGAGTATCAGGCAGATGAGCAGGCAGGTGTCGCGCGGCTCAGCTGGCGAGTATCAGGCAGATGAGCAGGCAGGTGTCGCGCGGCTCAGCTGGCGAGTATCAGGCAGATGAGCAGGCAGGTGTCGCGCGGCTCAGCTGGCGAGTATCAGGCAGATGAGCAGGCAGGTGTCGCGCGGCTCAGCTGGCGAGTATCAGGCAGATGAGCAGGCAGGTGTCGCGCGGCTCAGCTGGCGAGTATCAGGCAGATGAGCAGGCAGGTGTCGCGCGGCTCAGCTGGCGAGTATCAGGCAGATGAGCAGGCAGGTGTCGCGCGGCTCAGCTGGCGAGTATCAGGCAGATGAGCAGGCAGGTGTCGCGCGGCTCAGCTGGCGAGTATCAGGCAGATGAGCAGGCAGGTGTCGCGCGGCTCAGCTGGCGAGTATCAGGCAGATGAGCAGGCAGGTGTCGCGCGGCTCAGCTGGCGAGTATCAGGCAGATGAGCAGGCAGGTGTCGCGCGGCTCAGCTGGCGAGTATCAGGCAGATGAGCAGGCAGGTGTCGCGCGGCTCAGCTGGCGAGTATCAGGCAGATGAGCAGGCAGGTGTCGCGCGGCTCAGCTGGCGAGTATCAGGCAGATGAGCAGGCAGGTGTCGCGCGGCTCAGCTGGCGAGTATCAGGCAGATGAGCAGGCAGGTGTCGCGCGGCTCAGCTGGCGAGTATCAGGCAGATGAGCAGGCAGGTGTCGCGCGGCTCAGCTGGCGAGTATCAGGCAGATGAGCAGGCAGGTGTCGCGCGGCTCAGCTGGCGAGTATCAGGCAGATGAGCAGGCAGGTGTCGCGCGGCTCAGCTGGCGAGTATCAGGCAGATGAGCAGGCAGGTGTCGCGCGGCTCAGCTGGCGAGTATCAGGCAGATGAGCAGGCAGGTGTCGCGCGGCTCAGCTGGCGAGTATCAGGCAGATGAGCAGGCAGGTGTCGCGCGGCTCAGCTGGCGAGTATCAGGCAGATGAGCAGGCAGGTGTCGCGCGGCTCAGCTGGCGAGTATCAGGCAGATGAGCAGGCAGGTGTCGCGCGGCTCAGCTGGCGAGTATCAGGCAGATGAGCAGGCAGGTGTCGCGCGGCTCAGCTGGCGAGTATCAGGCAGATGAGCAGGCAGGTGTCGCGCGGCTCAGCTGGCGAGTATCAGGCAGATGAGCAGGCAGGTGTCGCGCGGCTCAGCTGGCGAGTATCAGGCAGATGAGCAGGCAGGTGTCGCGCGGCTCAGCTGGCGAGTATCAGGCAGATGAGCAGGCAGGTGTCGCGCGGCTCAGCTGGCGAGTATCAGGCAGATGAGCAGGCAGGTGTCGCGCGGCTCAGCTGGCGAGTATCAGGCAGATGAGCAGGCAGGTGTCGCGCGGCTCAGCTGGCGAGTATCAGGCAGATGAGCAGGCAGGTGTCGCGCGGCTCAGCTGGCGAGTATCAGGCAGATGAGCAGGCAGGTGTCGCGCGGCTCAGCTGGCGAGTATCAGGCAGATGAGCAGGCAGGTGTCGCGCGGCTCAGCTGGCGAGTATCAGGCAGATGAGCAGGCAGGTGTCGCGCGGCTCAGCTGGCGAGTATCAGGCAGATGAGCAGGCAGGTGTCGCGCGGCTCAGCTGGCGAGTATCAGGCAGATGAGCAGGCAGGTGTCGCGCGGCTCAGCTGGCGAGTATCAGGCAGATGAGCAGGCAGGTGTCGCGCGGCTCAGCTGGCGAGTATCAGGCAGATGAGCAGGCAGGTGTCGCGCGGCTCAGCTGGCGAGTATCAGGCAGATGAGCAGGCAGGTGTCGCGCGGCTCAGCTGGCGAGTATCAGGCAGATGAGCAGGCAGGTGTCGCGCGGCTCAGCTGGCGAGTATCAGGCAGATGAGCAGGCAGGTGTCGCGCGGCTCAGCTGGCGAGTATCAGGCAGATGAGCAGGCAGGTGTCGCGCGGCTCAGCTGGCGAGTATCAGGCAGATGAGCAGGCAGGTGTCGCGCGGCTCAGCTGGCGAGTATCAGGCAGATGAGCAGGCAGGTGTCGCGCGGCTCAGCTGGCGAGTATCAGGCAGATGAGCAGGCAGGTGTCGCGCGGCTCAGCTGGCGAGTATCAGGCAGATGAGCAGGCAGGTGTCGCGCGGCTCAGCTGGCGAGTATCAGGCAGATGAGCAGGCAGGTGTCGCGCGGCTCAGCTGGCGAGTATCAGGCAGATGAGCAGGCAGGTGTCGCGCGGCTCAGCTGGCGAGTATCAGGCAGATGAGCAGGCAGGTGTCGCGCGGCTCAGCTGGCGAGTATCAGGCAGATGAGCAGGCAGGTGTCGCGCGGCTCAGCTGGCGAGTATCAGGCAGATGAGCAGGCAGGTGTCGCGCGGCTCAGCTGGCGAGTATCAGGCAGATGAGCAGGCAGGTGTCGCGCGGCTCAGCTGGCGAGTATCAGGCAGATGAGCAGGCAGGTGTCGCGCGGCTCAGCTGGCGAGTATCAGGCAGATGAGCAGGCAGGTGTCGCGCGGCTCAGCTGGCGAGTATCAGGCAGATGAGCAGGCAGGTGTCGCGCGGCTCAGCTGGCGAGTATCAGGCAGATGAGCAGGCAGGTGTCGCGCGGCTCAGCTGGCGAGTATCAGGCAGATGAGCAGGCAGGTGTCGCGCGGCTCAGCTGGCGAGTATCAGGCAGATGAGCAGGCAGGTGTCGCGCGGCTCAGCTGGCGAGTATCAGGCAGATGAGCAGGCAGGTGTCGCGCGGCTCAGCTGGCGAGTATCAGGCAGATGAGCAGGCAGGTGTCGCGCGGCTCAGCTGGCGAGTATCAGGCAGATGAGCAGGCAGGTGTCGCGCGGCTCAGCTGGCGAGTATCAGGCAGATGAGCAGGCAGGTGTCGCGCGGCTCAGCTGGCGAGTATCAGGCAGATGAGCAGGCAGGTGTCGCGCGGCTCAGCTGGCGAGTATCAGGCAGATGAGCAGGCAGGTGTCGCGCGGCTCAGCTGGCGAGTATCAGGCAGATGAGCAGGCAGGTGTCGCGCGGCTCAGCTGGCGAGTATCAGGCAGATGAGCAGGCAGGTGTCGCGCGGCTCAGCTGGCGAGTATCAGGCAGATGAGCAGGCAGGTGTCGCGCGGCTCAGCTGGCGAGTATCAGGCAGATGAGCAGGCAGGTGTCGCGCGGCTCAGCTGGCGAGTATCAGGCAGATGAGCAGGCAGGTGTCGCGCGGCTCAGCTGGCGAGTATCAGGCAGATGAGCAGGCAGGTGTCGCGCGGCTCAGCTGGCGAGTATCAGGCAGATGAGCAGGCAGGTGTCGCGCGGCTCAGCTGGCGAGTATCAGGCAGATGAGCAGGCAGGTGTCGCGCGGCTCAGCTGGCGAGTATCAGGCAGATGAGCAGGCAGGTGTCGCGCGGCTCAGCTGGCGAGTATCAGGCAGATGAGCAGGCAGGTGTCGCGCGGCTCAGCTGGCGAGTATCAGGCAGATGAGCAGGCAGGTGTCGCGCGGCTCAGCTGGCGAGTATCAGGCAGATGAGCAGGCAGGTGTCGCGCGGCTCAGCTGGCGAGTATCAGGCAGATGAGCAGGCAGGTGTCGCGCGGCTCAGCTGGCGAGTATCAGGCAGATGAGCAGGCAGGTGTCGCGCGGCTCAGCTGGCGAGTATCAGGCAGATGAGCAGGCAGGTGTCGCGCGGCTCAGCTGGCGAGTATCAGGCAGATGAGCAGGCAGGTGTCGCGCGGCTCAGCTGGCGAGTATCAGGCAGATGAGCAGGCAGGTGTCGCGCGGCTCAGCTGGCGAGTATCAGGCAGATGAGCAGGCAGGTGTCGCGCGGCTCAGCTGGCGAGTATCAGGCAGATGAGCAGGCAGGTGTCGCGCGGCTCAGCTGGCGAGTATCAGGCAGATGAGCAGGCAGGTGTCGCGCGGCTCAGCTGGCGAGTATCAGGCAGATGAGCAGGCAGGTGTCGCGCGGCTCAGCTGGCGAGTATCAGGCAGATGAGCAGGCAGGTGTCGCGCGGCTCAGCTGGCGAGTATCAGGCAGATGAGCAGGCAGGTGTCGCGCGGCTCAGCTGGCGAGTATCAGGCAGATGAGCAGGCAGGTGTCGCGCGGCTCAGCTGGCGAGTATCAGGCAGATGAGCAGGCAGGTGTCGCGCGGCTCAGCTGGCGAGTATCAGGCAGATGAGCAGGCAGGTGTCGCGCGGCTCAGCTGGCGAGTATCAGGCAGATGAGCAGGCAGGTGTCGCGCGGCTCAGCTGGCGAGTATCAGGCAGATGAGCAGGCAGGTGTCGCGCGGCTCAGCTGGCGAGTATCAGGCAGATGAGCAGGCAGGTGTCGCGCGGCTCAGCTGGCGAGTATCAGGCAGATGAGCAGGCAGGTGTCGCGCGGCTCAGCTGGCGAGTATCAGGCAGATGAGCAGGCAGGTGTCGCGCGGCTCAGCTGGCGAGTATCAGGCAGATGAGCAGGCAGGTGTCGCGCGGCTCAGCTGGCGAGTATCAGGCAGATGAGCAGGCAGGTGTCGCGCGGCTCAGCTGGCGAGTATCAGGCAGATGAGCAGGCAGGTGTCGCGCGGCTCAGCTGGCGAGTATCAGGCAGATGAGCAGGCAGGTGTCGCGCGGCTCAGCTGGCGAGTATCAGGCAGATGAGCAGGCAGGTGTCGCGCGGCTCAGCTGGCGAGTATCAGGCAGATGAGCAGGCAGGTGTCGCGCGGCTCAGCTGGCGAGTATCAGGCAGATGAGCAGGCAGGTGTCGCGCGGCTCAGCTGGCGAGTATCAGGCAGATGAGCAGGCAGGTGTCGCGCGGCTCAGCTGGCGAGTATCAGGCAGATGAGCAGGCAGGTGTCGCGCGGCTCAGCTGGCGAGTATCAGGCAGATGAGCAGGCAGGTGTCGCGCGGCTCAGCTGGCGAGTATCAGGCAGATGAGCAGGCAGGTGTCGCGCGGCTCAGCTGGCGAGTATCAGGCAGATGAGCAGGCAGGTGTCGCGCGGCTCAGCTGGCGAGTATCAGGCAGATGAGCAGGCAGGTGTCGCGCGGCTCAGCTGGCGAGTATCAGGCAGATGAGCAGGCAGGTGTCGCGCGGCTCAGCTGGCGAGTATCAGGCAGATGAGCAGGCAGGTGTCGCGCGGCTCAGCTGGCGAGTATCAGGCAGATGAGCAGGCAGGTGTCGCGCGGCTCAGCTGGCGAGTATCAGGCAGATGAGCAGGCAGGTGTCGCGCGGCTCAGCTGGCGAGTATCAGGCAGATGAGCAGGCAGGTGTCGCGCGGCTCAGCTGGCGAGTATCAGGCAGATGAGCAGGCAGGTGTCGCGCGGCTCAGCTGGCGAGTATCAGGCAGATGAGCAGGCAGGTGTCGCGCGGCTCAGCTGGCGAGTATCAGGCAGATGAGCAGGCAGGTGTCGCGCGGCTCAGCTGGCGAGTATCAGGCAGATGAGCAGGCAGGTGTCGCGCGGCTCAGCTGGCGAGTATCAGGCAGATGAGCAGGCAGGTGTCGCGCGGCTCAGCTGGCGAGTATCAGGCAGATGAGCAGGCAGGTGTCGCGCGGCTCAGCTGGCGAGTATCAGGCAGATGAGCAGGCAGGTGTCGCGCGGCTCAGCTGGCGAGTATCAGGCAGATGAGCAGGCAGGTGTCGCGCGGCTCAGCTGGCGAGTATCAGGCAGATGAGCAGGCAGGTGTCGCGCGGCTCAGCTGGCGAGTATCAGGCAGATGAGCAGGCAGGTGTCGCGCGGCTCAGCTGGCGAGTATCAGGCAGATGAGCAGGCAGGTGTCGCGCGGCTCAGCTGGCGAGTATCAGGCAGATGAGCAGGCAGGTGTCGCGCGGCTCAGCTGGCGAGTATCAGGCAGATGAGCAGGCAGGTGTCGCGCGGCTCAGCTGGCGAGTATCAGGCAGATGAGCAGGCAGGTGTCGCGCGGCTCAGCTGGCGAGTATCAGGCAGATGAGCAGGCAGGTGTCGCGCGGCTCAGCTGGCGAGTATCAGGCAGATGAGCAGGCAGGTGTCGCGCGGCTCAGCTGGCGAGTATCAGGCAGATGAGCAGGCAGGTGTCGCGCGGCTCAGCTGGCGAGTATCAGGCAGATGAGCAGGCAGGTGTCGCGCGGCTCAGCTGGCGAGTATCAGGCAGATGAGCAGGCAGGTGTCGCGCGGCTCAGCTGGCGAGTATCAGGCAGATGAGCAGGCAGGTGTCGCGCGGCTCAGCTGGCGAGTATCAGGCAGATGAGCAGGCAGGTGTCGCGCGGCTCAGCTGGCGAGTATCAGGCAGATGAGCAGGCAGGTGTCGCGCGGCTCAGCTGGCGAGTATCAGGCAGATGAGCAGGCAGGTGTCGCGCGGCTCAGCTGGCGAGTATCAGGCAGATGAGCAGGCAGGTGTCGCGCGGCTCAGCTGGCGAGTATCAGGCAGATGAGCAGGCAGGTGTCGCGCGGCTCAGCTGGCGAGTATCAGGCAGATGAGCAGGCAGGTGTCGCGCGGCTCAGCTGGCGAGTATCAGGCAGATGAGCAGGCAGGTGTCGCGCGGCTCAGCTGGCGAGTATCAGGCAGATGAGCAGGCAGGTGTCGCGCGGCTCAGCTGGCGAGTATCAGGCAGATGAGCAGGCAGGTGTCGCGCGGCTCAGCTGGCGAGTATCAGGCAGATGAGCAGGCAGGTGTCGCGCGGCTCAGCTGGCGAGTATCAGGCAGATGAGCAGGCAGGTGTCGCGCGGCTCAGCTGGCGAGTATCAGGCAGATGAGCAGGCAGGTGTCGCGCGGCTCAGCTGGCGAGTATCAGGCAGATGAGCAGGCAGGTGTCGCGCGGCTCAGCTGGCGAGTATCAGGCAGATGAGCAGGCAGGTGTCGCGCGGCTCAGCTGGCGAGTATCAGGCAGATGAGCAGGCAGGTGTCGCGCGGCTCAGCTGGCGAGTATCAGGCAGATGAGCAGGCAGGTGTCGCGCGGCTCAGCTGGCGAGTATCAGGCAGATGAGCAGGCAGGTGTCGCGCGGCTCAGCTGGCGAGTATCAGGCAGATGAGCAGGCAGGTGTCGCGCGGCTCAGCTGGCGAGTATCAGGCAGATGAGCAGGCAGGTGTCGCGCGGCTCAGCTGGCGAGTATCAGGCAGATGAGCAGGCAGGTGTCGCGCGGCTCAGCTGGCGAGTATCAGGCAGATGAGCAGGCAGGTGTCGCGCGGCTCAGCTGGCGAGTATCAGGCAGATGAGCAGGCAGGTGTCGCGCGGCTCAGCTGGCGAGTATCAGGCAGATGAGCAGGCAGGTGTCGCGCGGCTCAGCTGGCGAGTATCAGGCAGATGAGCAGGCAGGTGTCGCGCGGCTCAGCTGGCGAGTATCAGGCAGATGAGCAGGCAGGTGTCGCGCGGCTCAGCTGGCGAGTATCAGGCAGATGAGCAGGCAGGTGTCGCGCGGCTCAGCTGGCGAGTATCAGGCAGATGAGCAGGCAGGTGTCGCGCGGCTCAGCTGGCGAGTATCAGGCAGATGAGCAGGCAGGTGTCGCGCGGCTCAGCTGGCGAGTATCAGGCAGATGAGCAGGCAGGTGTCGCGCGGCTCAGCTGGCGAGTATCAGGCAGATGAGCAGGCAGGTGTCGCGCGGCTCAGCTGGCGAGTATCAGGCAGATGAGCAGGCAGGTGTCGCGCGGCTCAGCTGGCGAGTATCAGGCAGATGAGCAGGCAGGTGTCGCGCGGCTCAGCTGGCGAGTATCAGGCAGATGAGCAGGCAGGTGTCGCGCGGCTCAGCTGGCGAGTATCAGGCAGATGAGCAGGCAGGTGTCGCGCGGCTCAGCTGGCGAGTATCAGGCAGATGAGCAGGCAGGTGTCGCGCGGCTCAGCTGGCGAGTATCAGGCAGATGAGCAGGCAGGTGTCGCGCGGCTCAGCTGGCGAGTATCAGGCAGATGAGCAGGCAGGTGTCGCGCGGCTCAGCTGGCGAGTATCAGGCAGATGAGCAGGCAGGTGTCGCGCGGCTCAGCTGGCGAGTATCAGGCAGATGAGCAGGCAGGTGTCGCGCGGCTCAGCTGGCGAGTATCAGGCAGATGAGCAGGCAGGTGTCGCGCGGCTCAGCTGGCGAGTATCAGGCAGATGAGCAGGCAGGTGTCGCGCGGCTCAGCTGGCGAGTATCAGGCAGATGAGCAGGCAGGTGTCGCGCGGCTCAGCTGGCGAGTATCAGGCAGATGAGCAGGCAGGTGTCGCGCGGCTCAGCTGGCGAGTATCAGGCAGATGAGCAGGCAGGTGTCGCGCGGCTCAGCTGGCGAGTATCAGGCAGATGAGCAGGCAGGTGTCGCGCGGCTCAGCTGGCGAGTATCAGGCAGATGAGCAGGCAGGTGTCGCGCGGCTCAGCTGGCGAGTATCAGGCAGATGAGCAGGCAGGTGTCGCGCGGCTCAGCTGGCGAGTATCAGGCAGATGAGCAGGCAGGTGTCGCGCGGCTCAGCTGGCGAGTATCAGGCAGATGAGCAGGCAGGTGTCGCGCGGCTCAGCTGGCGAGTATCAGGCAGATGAGCAGGCAGGTGTCGCGCGGCTCAGCTGGCGAGTATCAGGCAGATGAGCAGGCAGGTGTCGCGCGGCTCAGCTGGCGAGTATCAGGCAGATGAGCAGGCAGGTGTCGCGCGGCTCAGCTGGCGAGTATCAGGCAGATGAGCAGGCAGGTGTCGCGCGGCTCAGCTGGCGAGTATCAGGCAGATGAGCAGGCAGGTGTCGCGCGGCTCAGCTGGCGAGTATCAGGCAGATGAGCAGGCAGGTGTCGCGCGGCTCAGCTGGCGAGTATCAGGCAGATGAGCAGGCAGGTGTCGCGCGGCTCAGCTGGCGAGTATCAGGCAGATGAGCAGGCAGGTGTCGCGCGGCTCAGCTGGCGAGTATCAGGCAGATGAGCAGGCAGGTGTCGCGCGGCTCAGCTGGCGAGTATCAGGCAGATGAGCAGGCAGGTGTCGCGCGGCTCAGCTGGCGAGTATCAGGCAGATGAGCAGGCAGGTGTCGCGCGGCTCAGCTGGCGAGTATCAGGCAGATGAGCAGGCAGGTGTCGCGCGGCTCAGCTGGCGAGTATCAGGCAGATGAGCAGGCAGGTGTCGCGCGGCTCAGCTGGCGAGTATCAGGCAGATGAGCAGGCAGGTGTCGCGCGGCTCAGCTGGCGAGTATCAGGCAGATGAGCAGGCAGGTGTCGCGCGGCTCAGCTGGCGAGTATCAGGCAGATGAGCAGGCAGGTGTCGCGCGGCTCAGCTGGCGAGTATCAGGCAGATGAGCAGGCAGGTGTCGCGCGGCTCAGCTGGCGAGTATCAGGCAGATGAGCAGGCAGGTGTCGCGCGGCTCAGCTGGCGAGTATCAGGCAGATGAGCAGGCAGGTGTCGCGCGGCTCAGCTGGCGAGTATCAGGCAGATGAGCAGGCAGGTGTCGCGCGGCTCAGCTGGCGAGTATCAGGCAGATGAGCAGGCAGGTGTCGCGCGGCTCAGCTGGCGAGTATCAGGCAGATGAGCAGGCAGGTGTCGCGCGGCTCAGCTGGCGAGTATCAGGCAGATGAGCAGGCAGGTGTCGCGCGGCTCAGCTGGCGAGTATCAGGCAGATGAGCAGGCAGGTGTCGCGCGGCTCAGCTGGCGAGTATCAGGCAGATGAGCAGGCAGGTGTCGCGCGGCTCAGCTGGCGAGTATCAGGCAGATGAGCAGGCAGGTGTCGCGCGGCTCAGCTGGCGAGTATCAGGCAGATGAGCAGGCAGGTGTCGCGCGGCTCAGCTGGCGAGTATCAGGCAGATGAGCAGGCAGGTGTCGCGCGGCTCAGCTGGCGAGTATCAGGCAGATGAGCAGGCAGGTGTCGCGCGGCTCAGCTGGCGAGTATCAGGCAGATGAGCAGGCAGGTGTCGCGCGGCTCAGCTGGCGAGTATCAGGCAGATGAGCAGGCAGGTGTCGCGCGGCTCAGCTGGCGAGTATCAGGCAGATGAGCAGGCAGGTGTCGCGCGGCTCAGCTGGCGAGTATCAGGCAGATGAGCAGGCAGGTGTCGCGCGGCTCAGCTGGCGAGTATCAGGCAGATGAGCAGGCAGGTGTCGCGCGGCTCAGCTGGCGAGTATCAGGCAGATGAGCAGGCAGGTGTCGCGCGGCTCAGCTGGCGAGTATCAGGCAGATGAGCAGGCAGGTGTCGCGCGGCTCAGCTGGCGAGTATCAGGCAGATGAGCAGGCAGGTGTCGCGCGGCTCAGCTGGCGAGTATCAGGCAGATGAGCAGGCAGGTGTCGCGCGGCTCAGCTGGCGAGTATCAGGCAGATGAGCAGGCAGGTGTCGCGCGGCTCAGCTGGCGAGTATCAGGCAGATGAGCAGGCAGGTGTCGCGCGGCTCAGCTGGCGAGTATCAGGCAGATGAGCAGGCAGGTGTCGCGCGGCTCAGCTGGCGAGTATCAGGCAGATGAGCAGGCAGGTGTCGCGCGGCTCAGCTGGCGAGTATCAGGCAGATGAGCAGGCAGGTGTCGCGCGGCTCAGCTGGCGAGTATCAGGCAGATGAGCAGGCAGGTGTCGCGCGGCTCAGCTGGCGAGTATCAGGCAGATGAGCAGGCAGGTGTCGCGCGGCTCAGCTGGCGAGTATCAGGCAGATGAGCAGGCAGGTGTCGCGCGGCTCAGCTGGCGAGTATCAGGCAGATGAGCAGGCAGGTGTCGCGCGGCTCAGCTGGCGAGTATCAGGCAGATGAGCAGGCAGGTGTCGCGCGGCTCAGCTGGCGAGTATCAGGCAGATGAGCAGGCAGGTGTCGCGCGGCTCAGCTGGCGAGTATCAGGCAGATGAGCAGGCAGGTGTCGCGCGGCTCAGCTGGCGAGTATCAGGCAGATGAGCAGGCAGGTGTCGCGCGGCTCAGCTGGCGAGTATCAGGCAGATGAGCAGGCAGGTGTCGCGCGGCTCAGCTGGCGAGTATCAGGCAGATGAGCAGGCAGGTGTCGCGCGGCTCAGCTGGCGAGTATCAGGCAGATGAGCAGGCAGGTGTCGCGCGGCTCAGCTGGCGAGTATCAGGCAGATGAGCAGGCAGGTGTCGCGCGGCTCAGCTGGCGAGTATCAGGCAGATGAGCAGGCAGGTGTCGCGCGGCTCAGCTGGCGAGTATCAGGCAGATGAGCAGGCAGGTGTCGCGCGGCTCAGCTGGCGAGTATCAGGCAGATGAGCAGGCAGGTGTCGCGCGGCTCAGCTGGCGAGTATCAGGCAGATGAGCAGGCAGGTGTCGCGCGGCTCAGCTGGCGAGTATCAGGCAGATGAGCAGGCAGGTGTCGCGCGGCTCAGCTGGCGAGTATCAGGCAGATGAGCAGGCAGGTGTCGCGCGGCTCAGCTGGCGAGTATCAGGCAGATGAGCAGGCAGGTGTCGCGCGGCTCAGCTGGCGAGTATCAGGCAGATGAGCAGGCAGGTGTCGCGCGGCTCAGCTGGCGAGTATCAGGCAGATGAGCAGGCAGGTGTCGCGCGGCTCAGCTGGCGAGTATCAGGCAGATGAGCAGGCAGGTGTCGCGCGGCTCAGCTGGCGAGTATCAGGCAGATGAGCAGGCAGGTGTCGCGCGGCTCAGCTGGCGAGTATCAGGCAGATGAGCAGGCAGGTGTCGCGCGGCTCAGCTGGCGAGTATCAGGCAGATGAGCAGGCAGGTGTCGCGCGGCTCAGCTGGCGAGTATCAGGCAGATGAGCAGGCAGGTGTCGCGCGGCTCAGCTGGCGAGTATCAGGCAGATGAGCAGGCAGGTGTCGCGCGGCTCAGCTGGCGAGTATCAGGCAGATGAGCAGGCAGGTGTCGCGCGGCTCAGCTGGCGAGTATCAGGCAGATGAGCAGGCAGGTGTCGCGCGGCTCAGCTGGCGAGTATCAGGCAGATGAGCAGGCAGGTGTCGCGCGGCTCAGCTGGCGAGTATCAGGCAGATGAGCAGGCAGGTGTCGCGCGGCTCAGCTGGCGAGTATCAGGCAGATGAGCAGGCAGGTGTCGCGCGGCTCAGCTGGCGAGTATCAGGCAGATGAGCAGGCAGGTGTCGCGCGGCTCAGCTGGCGAGTATCAGGCAGATGAGCAGGCAGGTGTCGCGCGGCTCAGCTGGCGAGTATCAGGCAGATGAGCAGGCAGGTGTCGCGCGGCTCAGCTGGCGAGTATCAGGCAGATGAGCAGGCAGGTGTCGCGCGGCTCAGCTGGCGAGTATCAGGCAGATGAGCAGGCAGGTGTCGCGCGGCTCAGCTGGCGAGTATCAGGCAGATGAGCAGGCAGGTGTCGCGCGGCTCAGCTGGCGAGTATCAGGCAGATGAGCAGGCAGGTGTCGCGCGGCTCAGCTGGCGAGTATCAGGCAGATGAGCAGGCAGGTGTCGCGCGGCTCAGCTGGCGAGTATCAGGCAGATGAGCAGGCAGGTGTCGCGCGGCTCAGCTGGCGAGTATCAGGCAGATGAGCAGGCAGGTGTCGCGCGGCTCAGCTGGCGAGTATCAGGCAGATGAGCAGGCAGGTGTCGCGCGGCTCAGCTGGCGAGTATCAGGCAGATGAGCAGGCAGGTGTCGCGCGGCTCAGCTGGCGAGTATCAGGCAGATGAGCAGGCAGGTGTCGCGCGGCTCAGCTGGCGAGTATCAGGCAGATGAGCAGGCAGGTGTCGCGCGGCTCAGCTGGCGAGTATCAGGCAGATGAGCAGGCAGGTGTCGCGCGGCTCAGCTGGCGAGTATCAGGCAGATGAGCAGGCAGGTGTCGCGCGGCTCAGCTGGCGAGTATCAGGCAGATGAGCAGGCAGGTGTCGCGCGGCTCAGCTGGCGAGTATCAGGCAGATGAGCAGGCAGGTGTCGCGCGGCTCAGCTGGCGAGTATCAGGCAGATGAGCAGGCAGGTGTCGCGCGGCTCAGCTGGCGAGTATCAGGCAGATGAGCAGGCAGGTGTCGCGCGGCTCAGCTGGCGAGTATCAGGCAGATGAGCAGGCAGGTGTCGCGCGGCTCAGCTGGCGAGTATCAGGCAGATGAGCAGGCAGGTGTCGCGCGGCTCAGCTGGCGAGTATCAGGCAGATGAGCAGGCAGGTGTCGCGCGGCTCAGCTGGCGAGTATCAGGCAGATGAGCAGGCAGGTGTCGCGCGGCTCAGCTGGCGAGTATCAGGCAGATGAGCAGGCAGGTGTCGCGCGGCTCAGCTGGCGAGTATCAGGCAGATGAGCAGGCAGGTGTCGCGCGGCTCAGCTGGCGAGTATCAGGCAGATGAGCAGGCAGGTGTCGCGCGGCTCAGCTGGCGAGTATCAGGCAGATGAGCAGGCAGGTGTCGCGCGGCTCAGCTGGCGAGTATCAGGCAGATGAGCAGGCAGGTGTCGCGCGGCTCAGCTGGCGAGTATCAGGCAGATGAGCAGGCAGGTGTCGCGCGGCTCAGCTGGCGAGTATCAGGCAGATGAGCAGGCAGGTGTCGCGCGGCTCAGCTGGCGAGTATCAGGCAGATGAGCAGGCAGGTGTCGCGCGGCTCAGCTGGCGAGTATCAGGCAGATGAGCAGGCAGGTGTCGCGCGGCTCAGCTGGCGAGTATCAGGCAGATGAGCAGGCAGGTGTCGCGCGGCTCAGCTGGCGAGTATCAGGCAGATGAGCAGGCAGGTGTCGCGCGGCTCAGCTGGCGAGTATCAGGCAGATGAGCAGGCAGGTGTCGCGCGGCTCAGCTGGCGAGTATCAGGCAGATGAGCAGGCAGGTGTCGCGCGGCTCAGCTGGCGAGTATCAGGCAGATGAGCAGGCAGGTGTCGCGCGGCTCAGCTGGCGAGTATCAGGCAGATGAGCAGGCAGGTGTCGCGCGGCTCAGCTGGCGAGTATCAGGCAGATGAGCAGGCAGGTGTCGCGCGGCTCAGCTGGCGAGTATCAGGCAGATGAGCAGGCAGGTGTCGCGCGGCTCAGCTGGCGAGTATCAGGCAGATGAGCAGGCAGGTGTCGCGCGGCTCAGCTGGCGAGTATCAGGCAGATGAGCAGGCAGGTGTCGCGCGGCTCAGCTGGCGAGTATCAGGCAGATGAGCAGGCAGGTGTCGCGCGGCTCAGCTGGCGAGTATCAGGCAGATGAGCAGGCAGGTGTCGCGCGGCTCAGCTGGCGAGTATCAGGCAGATGAGCAGGCAGGTGTCGCGCGGCTCAGCTGGCGAGTATCAGGCAGATGAGCAGGCAGGTGTCGCGCGGCTCAGCTGGCGAGTATCAGGCAGATGAGCAGGCAGGTGTCGCGCGGCTCAGCTGGCGAGTATCAGGCAGATGAGCAGGCAGGTGTCGCGCGGCTCAGCTGGCGAGTATCAGGCAGATGAGCAGGCAGGTGTCGCGCGGCTCAGCTGGCGAGTATCAGGCAGATGAGCAGGCAGGTGTCGCGCGGCTCAGCTGGCGAGTATCAGGCAGATGAGCAGGCAGGTGTCGCGCGGCTCAGCTGGCGAGTATCAGGCAGATGAGCAGGCAGGTGTCGCGCGGCTCAGCTGGCGAGTATCAGGCAGATGAGCAGGCAGGTGTCGCGCGGCTCAGCTGGCGAGTATCAGGCAGATGAGCAGGCAGGTGTCGCGCGGCTCAGCTGGCGAGTATCAGGCAGATGAGCAGGCAGGTGTCGCGCGGCTCAGCTGGCGAGTATCAGGCAGATGAGCAGGCAGGTGTCGCGCGGCTCAGCTGGCGAGTATCAGGCAGATGAGCAGGCAGGTGTCGCGCGGCTCAGCTGGCGAGTATCAGGCAGATGAGCAGGCAGGTGTCGCGCGGCTCAGCTGGCGAGTATCAGGCAGATGAGCAGGCAGGTGTCGCGCGGCTCAGCTGGCGAGTATCAGGCAGATGAGCAGGCAGGTGTCGCGCGGCTCAGCTGGCGAGTATCAGGCAGATGAGCAGGCAGGTGTCGCGCGGCTCAGCTGGCGAGTATCAGGCAGATGAGCAGGCAGGTGTCGCGCGGCTCAGCTGGCGAGTATCAGGCAGATGAGCAGGCAGGTGTCGCGCGGCTCAGCTGGCGAGTATCAGGCAGATGAGCAGGCAGGTGTCGCGCGGCTCAGCTGGCGAGTATCAGGCAGATGAGCAGGCAGGTGTCGCGCGGCTCAGCTGGCGAGTATCAGGCAGATGAGCAGGCAGGTGTCGCGCGGCTCAGCTGGCGAGTATCAGGCAGATGAGCAGGCAGGTGTCGCGCGGCTCAGCTGGCGAGTATCAGGCAGATGAGCAGGCAGGTGTCGCGCGGCTCAGCTGGCGAGTATCAGGCAGATGAGCAGGCAGGTGTCGCGCGGCTCAGCTGGCGAGTATCAGGCAGATGAGCAGGCAGGTGTCGCGCGGCTCAGCTGGCGAGTATCAGGCAGATGAGCAGGCAGGTGTCGCGCGGCTCAGCTGGCGAGTATCAGGCAGATGAGCAGGCAGGTGTCGCGCGGCTCAGCTGGCGAGTATCAGGCAGATGAGCAGGCAGGTGTCGCGCGGCTCAGCTGGCGAGTATCAGGCAGATGAGCAGGCAGGTGTCGCGCGGCTCAGCTGGCGAGTATCAGGCAGATGAGCAGGCAGGTGTCGCGCGGCTCAGCTGGCGAGTATCAGGCAGATGAGCAGGCAGGTGTCGCGCGGCTCAGCTGGCGAGTATCAGGCAGATGAGCAGGCAGGTGTCGCGCGGCTCAGCTGGCGAGTATCAGGCAGATGAGCAGGCAGGTGTCGCGCGGCTCAGCTGGCGAGTATCAGGCAGATGAGCAGGCAGGTGTCGCGCGGCTCAGCTGGCGAGTATCAGGCAGATGAGCAGGCAGGTGTCGCGCGGCTCAGCTGGCGAGTATCAGGCAGATGAGCAGGCAGGTGTCGCGCGGCTCAGCTGGCGAGTATCAGGCAGATGAGCAGGCAGGTGTCGCGCGGCTCAGCTGGCGAGTATCAGGCAGATGAGCAGGCAGGTGTCGCGCGGCTCAGCTGGCGAGTATCAGGCAGATGAGCAGGCAGGTGTCGCGCGGCTCAGCTGGCGAGTATCAGGCAGATGAGCAGGCAGGTGTCGCGCGGCTCAGCTGGCGAGTATCAGGCAGATGAGCAGGCAGGTGTCGCGCGGCTCAGCTGGCGAGTATCAGGCAGATGAGCAGGCAGGTGTCGCGCGGCTCAGCTGGCGAGTATCAGGCAGATGAGCAGGCAGGTGTCGCGCGGCTCAGCTGGCGAGTATCAGGCAGATGAGCAGGCAGGTGTCGCGCGGCTCAGCTGGCGAGTATCAGGCAGATGAGCAGGCAGGTGTCGCGCGGCTCAGCTGGCGAGTATCAGGCAGATGAGCAGGCAGGTGTCGCGCGGCTCAGCTGGCGAGTATCAGGCAGATGAGCAGGCAGGTGTCGCGCGGCTCAGCTGGCGAGTATCAGGCAGATGAGCAGGCAGGTGTCGCGCGGCTCAGCTGGCGAGTATCAGGCAGATGAGCAGGCAGGTGTCGCGCGGCTCAGCTGGCGAGTATCAGGCAGATGAGCAGGCAGGTGTCGCGCGGCTCAGCTGGCGAGTATCAGGCAGATGAGCAGGCAGGTGTCGCGCGGCTCAGCTGGCGAGTATCAGGCAGATGAGCAGGCAGGTGTCGCGCGGCTCAGCTGGCGAGTATCAGGCAGATGAGCAGGCAGGTGTCGCGCGGCTCAGCTGGCGAGTATCAGGCAGATGAGCAGGCAGGTGTCGCGCGGCTCAGCTGGCGAGTATCAGGCAGATGAGCAGGCAGGTGTCGCGCGGCTCAGCTGGCGAGTATCAGGCAGATGAGCAGGCAGGTGTCGCGCGGCTCAGCTGGCGAGTATCAGGCAGATGAGCAGGCAGGTGTCGCGCGGCTCAGCTGGCGAGTATCAGGCAGATGAGCAGGCAGGTGTCGCGCGGCTCAGCTGGCGAGTATCAGGCAGATGAGCAGGCAGGTGTCGCGCGGCTCAGCTGGCGAGTATCAGGCAGATGAGCAGGCAGGTGTCGCGCGGCTCAGCTGGCGAGTATCAGGCAGATGAGCAGGCAGGTGTCGCGCGGCTCAGCTGGCGAGTATCAGGCAGATGAGCAGGCAGGTGTCGCGCGGCTCAGCTGGCGAGTATCAGGCAGATGAGCAGGCAGGTGTCGCGCGGCTCAGCTGGCGAGTATCAGGCAGATGAGCAGGCAGGTGTCGCGCGGCTCAGCTGGCGAGTATCAGGCAGATGAGCAGGCAGGTGTCGCGCGGCTCAGCTGGCGAGTATCAGGCAGATGAGCAGGCAGGTGTCGCGCGGCTCAGCTGGCGAGTATCAGGCAGATGAGCAGGCAGGTGTCGCGCGGCTCAGCTGGCGAGTATCAGGCAGATGAGCAGGCAGGTGTCGCGCGGCTCAGCTGGCGAGTATCAGGCAGATGAGCAGGCAGGTGTCGCGCGGCTCAGCTGGCGAGTATCAGGCAGATGAGCAGGCAGGTGTCGCGCGGCTCAGCTGGCGAGTATCAGGCAGATGAGCAGGCAGGTGTCGCGCGGCTCAGCTGGCGAGTATCAGGCAGATGAGCAGGCAGGTGTCGCGCGGCTCAGCTGGCGAGTATCAGGCAGATGAGCAGGCAGGTGTCGCGCGGCTCAGCTGGCGAGTATCAGGCAGATGAGCAGGCAGGTGTCGCGCGGCTCAGCTGGCGAGTATCAGGCAGATGAGCAGGCAGGTGTCGCGCGGCTCAGCTGGCGAGTATCAGGCAGATGAGCAGGCAGGTGTCGCGCGGCTCAGCTGGCGAGTATCAGGCAGATGAGCAGGCAGGTGTCGCGCGGCTCAGCTGGCGAGTATCAGGCAGATGAGCAGGCAGGTGTCGCGCGGCTCAGCTGGCGAGTATCAGGCAGATGAGCAGGCAGGTGTCGCGCGGCTCAGCTGGCGAGTATCAGGCAGATGAGCAGGCAGGTGTCGCGCGGCTCAGCTGGCGAGTATCAGGCAGATGAGCAGGCAGGTGTCGCGCGGCTCAGCTGGCGAGTATCAGGCAGATGAGCAGGCAGGTGTCGCGCGGCTCAGCTGGCGAGTATCAGGCAGATGAGCAGGCAGGTGTCGCGCGGCTCAGCTGGCGAGTATCAGGCAGATGAGCAGGCAGGTGTCGCGCGGCTCAGCTGGCGAGTATCAGGCAGATGAGCAGGCAGGTGTCGCGCGGCTCAGCTGGCGAGTATCAGGCAGATGAGCAGGCAGGTGTCGCGCGGCTCAGCTGGCGAGTATCAGGCAGATGAGCAGGCAGGTGTCGCGCGGCTCAGCTGGCGAGTATCAGGCAGATGAGCAGGCAGGTGTCGCGCGGCTCAGCTGGCGAGTATCAGGCAGATGAGCAGGCAGGTGTCGCGCGGCTCAGCTGGCGAGTATCAGGCAGATGAGCAGGCAGGTGTCGCGCGGCTCAGCTGGCGAGTATCAGGCAGATGAGCAGGCAGGTGTCGCGCGGCTCAGCTGGCGAGTATCAGGCAGATGAGCAGGCAGGTGTCGCGCGGCTCAGCTGGCGAGTATCAGGCAGATGAGCAGGCAGGTGTCGCGCGGCTCAGCTGGCGAGTATCAGGCAGATGAGCAGGCAGGTGTCGCGCGGCTCAGCTGGCGAGTATCAGGCAGATGAGCAGGCAGGTGTCGCGCGGCTCAGCTGGCGAGTATCAGGCAGATGAGCAGGCAGGTGTCGCGCGGCTCAGCTGGCGAGTATCAGGCAGATGAGCAGGCAGGTGTCGCGCGGCTCAGCTGGCGAGTATCAGGCAGATGAGCAGGCAGGTGTCGCGCGGCTCAGCTGGCGAGTATCAGGCAGATGAGCAGGCAGGTGTCGCGCGGCTCAGCTGGCGAGTATCAGGCAGATGAGCAGGCAGGTGTCGCGCGGCTCAGCTGGCGAGTATCAGGCAGATGAGCAGGCAGGTGTCGCGCGGCTCAGCTGGCGAGTATCAGGCAGATGAGCAGGCAGGTGTCGCGCGGCTCAGCTGGCGAGTATCAGGCAGATGAGCAGGCAGGTGTCGCGCGGCTCAGCTGGCGAGTATCAGGCAGATGAGCAGGCAGGTGTCGCGCGGCTCAGCTGGCGAGTATCAGGCAGATGAGCAGGCAGGTGTCGCGCGGCTCAGCTGGCGAGTATCAGGCAGATGAGCAGGCAGGTGTCGCGCGGCTCAGCTGGCGAGTATCAGGCAGATGAGCAGGCAGGTGTCGCGCGGCTCAGCTGGCGAGTATCAGGCAGATGAGCAGGCAGGTGTCGCGCGGCTCAGCTGGCGAGTATCAGGCAGATGAGCAGGCAGGTGTCGCGCGGCTCAGCTGGCGAGTATCAGGCAGATGAGCAGGCAGGTGTCGCGCGGCTCAGCTGGCGAGTATCAGGCAGATGAGCAGGCAGGTGTCGCGCGGCTCAGCTGGCGAGTATCAGGCAGATGAGCAGGCAGGTGTCGCGCGGCTCAGCTGGCGAGTATCAGGCAGATGAGCAGGCAGGTGTCGCGCGGCTCAGCTGGCGAGTATCAGGCAGATGAGCAGGCAGGTGTCGCGCGGCTCAGCTGGCGAGTATCAGGCAGATGAGCAGGCAGGTGTCGCGCGGCTCAGCTGGCGAGTATCAGGCAGATGAGCAGGCAGGTGTCGCGCGGCTCAGCTGGCGAGTATCAGGCAGATGAGCAGGCAGGTGTCGCGCGGCTCAGCTGGCGAGTATCAGGCAGATGAGCAGGCAGGTGTCGCGCGGCTCAGCTGGCGAGTATCAGGCAGATGAGCAGGCAGGTGTCGCGCGGCTCAGCTGGCGAGTATCAGGCAGATGAGCAGGCAGGTGTCGCGCGGCTCAGCTGGCGAGTATCAGGCAGATGAGCAGGCAGGTGTCGCGCGGCTCAGCTGGCGAGTATCAGGCAGATGAGCAGGCAGGTGTCGCGCGGCTCAGCTGGCGAGTATCAGGCAGATGAGCAGGCAGGTGTCGCGCGGCTCAGCTGGCGAGTATCAGGCAGATGAGCAGGCAGGTGTCGCGCGGCTCAGCTGGCGAGTATCAGGCAGATGAGCAGGCAGGTGTCGCGCGGCTCAGCTGGCGAGTATCAGGCAGATGAGCAGGCAGGTGTCGCGCGGCTCAGCTGGCGAGTATCAGGCAGATGAGCAGGCAGGTGTCGCGCGGCTCAGCTGGCGAGTATCAGGCAGATGAGCAGGCAGGTGTCGCGCGGCTCAGCTGGCGAGTATCAGGCAGATGAGCAGGCAGGTGTCGCGCGGCTCAGCTGGCGAGTATCAGGCAGATGAGCAGGCAGGTGTCGCGCGGCTCAGCTGGCGAGTATCAGGCAGATGAGCAGGCAGGTGTCGCGCGGCTCAGCTGGCGAGTATCAGGCAGATGAGCAGGCAGGTGTCGCGCGGCTCAGCTGGCGAGTATCAGGCAGATGAGCAGGCAGGTGTCGCGCGGCTCAGCTGGCGAGTATCAGGCAGATGAGCAGGCAGGTGTCGCGCGGCTCAGCTGGCGAGTATCAGGCAGATGAGCAGGCAGGTGTCGCGCGGCTCAGCTGGCGAGTATCAGGCAGATGAGCAGGCAGGTGTCGCGCGGCTCAGCTGGCGAGTATCAGGCAGATGAGCAGGCAGGTGTCGCGCGGCTCAGCTGGCGAGTATCAGGCAGATGAGCAGGCAGGTGTCGCGCGGCTCAGCTGGCGAGTATCAGGCAGATGAGCAGGCAGGTGTCGCGCGGCTCAGCTGGCGAGTATCAGGCAGATGAGCAGGCAGGTGTCGCGCGGCTCAGCTGGCGAGTATCAGGCAGATGAGCAGGCAGGTGTCGCGCGGCTCAGCTGGCGAGTATCAGGCAGATGAGCAGGCAGGTGTCGCGCGGCTCAGCTGGCGAGTATCAGGCAGATGAGCAGGCAGGTGTCGCGCGGCTCAGCTGGCGAGTATCAGGCAGATGAGCAGGCAGGTGTCGCGCGGCTCAGCTGGCGAGTATCAGGCAGATGAGCAGGCAGGTGTCGCGCGGCTCAGCTGGCGAGTATCAGGCAGATGAGCAGGCAGGTGTCGCGCGGCTCAGCTGGCGAGTATCAGGCAGATGAGCAGGCAGGTGTCGCGCGGCTCAGCTGGCGAGTATCAGGCAGATGAGCAGGCAGGTGTCGCGCGGCTCAGCTGGCGAGTATCAGGCAGATGAGCAGGCAGGTGTCGCGCGGCTCAGCTGGCGAGTATCAGGCAGATGAGCAGGCAGGTGTCGCGCGGCTCAGCTGGCGAGTATCAGGCAGATGAGCAGGCAGGTGTCGCGCGGCTCAGCTGGCGAGTATCAGGCAGATGAGCAGGCAGGTGTCGCGCGGCTCAGCTGGCGAGTATCAGGCAGATGAGCAGGCAGGTGTCGCGCGGCTCAGCTGGCGAGTATCAGGCAGATGAGCAGGCAGGTGTCGCGCGGCTCAGCTGGCGAGTATCAGGCAGATGAGCAGGCAGGTGTCGCGCGGCTCAGCTGGCGAGTATCAGGCAGATGAGCAGGCAGGTGTCGCGCGGCTCAGCTGGCGAGTATCAGGCAGATGAGCAGGCAGGTGTCGCGCGGCTCAGCTGGCGAGTATCAGGCAGATGAGCAGGCAGGTGTCGCGCGGCTCAGCTGGCGAGTATCAGGCAGATGAGCAGGCAGGTGTCGCGCGGCTCAGCTGGCGAGTATCAGGCAGATGAGCAGGCAGGTGTCGCGCGGCTCAGCTGGCGAGTATCAGGCAGATGAGCAGGCAGGTGTCGCGCGGCTCAGCTGGCGAGTATCAGGCAGATGAGCAGGCAGGTGTCGCGCGGCTCAGCTGGCGAGTATCAGGCAGATGAGCAGGCAGGTGTCGCGCGGCTCAGCTGGCGAGTATCAGGCAGATGAGCAGGCAGGTGTCGCGCGGCTCAGCTGGCGAGTATCAGGCAGATGAGCAGGCAGGTGTCGCGCGGCTCAGCTGGCGAGTATCAGGCAGATGAGCAGGCAGGTGTCGCGCGGCTCAGCTGGCGAGTATCAGGCAGATGAGCAGGCAGGTGTCGCGCGGCTCAGCTGGCGAGTATCAGGCAGATGAGCAGGCAGGTGTCGCGCGGCTCAGCTGGCGAGTATCAGGCAGATGAGCAGGCAGGTGTCGCGCGGCTCAGCTGGCGAGTATCAGGCAGATGAGCAGGCAGGTGTCGCGCGGCTCAGCTGGCGAGTATCAGGCAGATGAGCAGGCAGGTGTCGCGCGGCTCAGCTGGCGAGTATCAGGCAGATGAGCAGGCAGGTGTCGCGCGGCTCAGCTGGCGAGTATCAGGCAGATGAGCAGGCAGGTGTCGCGCGGCTCAGCTGGCGAGTATCAGGCAGATGAGCAGGCAGGTGTCGCGCGGCTCAGCTGGCGAGTATCAGGCAGATGAGCAGGCAGGTGTCGCGCGGCTCAGCTGGCGAGTATCAGGCAGATGAGCAGGCAGGTGTCGCGCGGCTCAGCTGGCGAGTATCAGGCAGATGAGCAGGCAGGTGTCGCGCGGCTCAGCTGGCGAGTATCAGGCAGATGAGCAGGCAGGTGTCGCGCGGCTCAGCTGGCGAGTATCAGGCAGATGAGCAGGCAGGTGTCGCGCGGCTCAGCTGGCGAGTATCAGGCAGATGAGCAGGCAGGTGTCGCGCGGCTCAGCTGGCGAGTATCAGGCAGATGAGCAGGCAGGTGTCGCGCGGCTCAGCTGGCGAGTATCAGGCAGATGAGCAGGCAGGTGTCGCGCGGCTCAGCTGGCGAGTATCAGGCAGATGAGCAGGCAGGTGTCGCGCGGCTCAGCTGGCGAGTATCAGGCAGATGAGCAGGCAGGTGTCGCGCGGCTCAGCTGGCGAGTATCAGGCAGATGAGCAGGCAGGTGTCGCGCGGCTCAGCTGGCGAGTATCAGGCAGATGAGCAGGCAGGTGTCGCGCGGCTCAGCTGGCGAGTATCAGGCAGATGAGCAGGCAGGTGTCGCGCGGCTCAGCTGGCGAGTATCAGGCAGATGAGCAGGCAGGTGTCGCGCGGCTCAGCTGGCGAGTATCAGGCAGATGAGCAGGCAGGTGTCGCGCGGCTCAGCTGGCGAGTATCAGGCAGATGAGCAGGCAGGTGTCGCGCGGCTCAGCTGGCGAGTATCAGGCAGATGAGCAGGCAGGTGTCGCGCGGCTCAGCTGGCGAGTATCAGGCAGATGAGCAGGCAGGTGTCGCGCGGCTCAGCTGGCGAGTATCAGGCAGATGAGCAGGCAGGTGTCGCGCGGCTCAGCTGGCGAGTATCAGGCAGATGAGCAGGCAGGTGTCGCGCGGCTCAGCTGGCGAGTATCAGGCAGATGAGCAGGCAGGTGTCGCGCGGCTCAGCTGGCGAGTATCAGGCAGATGAGCAGGCAGGTGTCGCGCGGCTCAGCTGGCGAGTATCAGGCAGATGAGCAGGCAGGTGTCGCGCGGCTCAGCTGGCGAGTATCAGGCAGATGAGCAGGCAGGTGTCGCGCGGCTCAGCTGGCGAGTATCAGGCAGATGAGCAGGCAGGTGTCGCGCGGCTCAGCTGGCGAGTATCAGGCAGATGAGCAGGCAGGTGTCGCGCGGCTCAGCTGGCGAGTATCAGGCAGATGAGCAGGCAGGTGTCGCGCGGCTCAGCTGGCGAGTATCAGGCAGATGAGCAGGCAGGTGTCGCGCGGCTCAGCTGGCGAGTATCAGGCAGATGAGCAGGCAGGTGTCGCGCGGCTCAGCTGGCGAGTATCAGGCAGATGAGCAGGCAGGTGTCGCGCGGCTCAGCTGGCGAGTATCAGGCAGATGAGCAGGCAGGTGTCGCGCGGCTCAGCTGGCGAGTATCAGGCAGATGAGCAGGCAGGTGTCGCGCGGCTCAGCTGGCGAGTATCAGGCAGATGAGCAGGCAGGTGTCGCGCGGCTCAGCTGGCGAGTATCAGGCAGATGAGCAGGCAGGTGTCGCGCGGCTCAGCTGGCGAGTATCAGGCAGATGAGCAGGCAGGTGTCGCGCGGCTCAGCTGGCGAGTATCAGGCAGATGAGCAGGCAGGTGTCGCGCGGCTCAGCTGGCGAGTATCAGGCAGATGAGCAGGCAGGTGTCGCGCGGCTCAGCTGGCGAGTATCAGGCAGATGAGCAGGCAGGTGTCGCGCGGCTCAGCTGGCGAGTATCAGGCAGATGAGCAGGCAGGTGTCGCGCGGCTCAGCTGGCGAGTATCAGGCAGATGAGCAGGCAGGTGTCGCGCGGCTCAGCTGGCGAGTATCAGGCAGATGAGCAGGCAGGTGTCGCGCGGCTCAGCTGGCGAGTATCAGGCAGATGAGCAGGCAGGTGTCGCGCGGCTCAGCTGGCGAGTATCAGGCAGATGAGCAGGCAGGTGTCGCGCGGCTCAGCTGGCGAGTATCAGGCAGATGAGCAGGCAGGTGTCGCGCGGCTCAGCTGGCGAGTATCAGGCAGATGAGCAGGCAGGTGTCGCGCGGCTCAGCTGGCGAGTATCAGGCAGATGAGCAGGCAGGTGTCGCGCGGCTCAGCTGGCGAGTATCAGGCAGATGAGCAGGCAGGTGTCGCGCGGCTCAGCTGGCGAGTATCAGGCAGATGAGCAGGCAGGTGTCGCGCGGCTCAGCTGGCGAGTATCAGGCAGATGAGCAGGCAGGTGTCGCGCGGCTCAGCTGGCGAGTATCAGGCAGATGAGCAGGCAGGTGTCGCGCGGCTCAGCTGGCGAGTATCAGGCAGATGAGCAGGCAGGTGTCGCGCGGCTCAGCTGGCGAGTATCAGGCAGATGAGCAGGCAGGTGTCGCGCGGCTCAGCTGGCGAGTATCAGGCAGATGAGCAGGCAGGTGTCGCGCGGCTCAGCTGGCGAGTATCAGGCAGATGAGCAGGCAGGTGTCGCGCGGCTCAGCTGGCGAGTATCAGGCAGATGAGCAGGCAGGTGTCGCGCGGCTCAGCTGGCGAGTATCAGGCAGATGAGCAGGCAGGTGTCGCGCGGCTCAGCTGGCGAGTATCAGGCAGATGAGCAGGCAGGTGTCGCGCGGCTCAGCTGGCGAGTATCAGGCAGATGAGCAGGCAGGTGTCGCGCGGCTCAGCTGGCGAGTATCAGGCAGATGAGCAGGCAGGTGTCGCGCGGCTCAGCTGGCGAGTATCAGGCAGATGAGCAGGCAGGTGTCGCGCGGCTCAGCTGGCGAGTATCAGGCAGATGAGCAGGCAGGTGTCGCGCGGCTCAGCTGGCGAGTATCAGGCAGATGAGCAGGCAGGTGTCGCGCGGCTCAGCTGGCGAGTATCAGGCAGATGAGCAGGCAGGTGTCGCGCGGCTCAGCTGGCGAGTATCAGGCAGATGAGCAGGCAGGTGTCGCGCGGCTCAGCTGGCGAGTATCAGGCAGATGAGCAGGCAGGTGTCGCGCGGCTCAGCTGGCGAGTATCAGGCAGATGAGCAGGCAGGTGTCGCGCGGCTCAGCTGGCGAGTATCAGGCAGATGAGCAGGCAGGTGTCGCGCGGCTCAGCTGGCGAGTATCAGGCAGATGAGCAGGCAGGTGTCGCGCGGCTCAGCTGGCGAGTATCAGGCAGATGAGCAGGCAGGTGTCGCGCGGCTCAGCTGGCGAGTATCAGGCAGATGAGCAGGCAGGTGTCGCGCGGCTCAGCTGGCGAGTATCAGGCAGATGAGCAGGCAGGTGTCGCGCGGCTCAGCTGGCGAGTATCAGGCAGATGAGCAGGCAGGTGTCGCGCGGCTCAGCTGGCGAGTATCAGGCAGATGAGCAGGCAGGTGTCGCGCGGCTCAGCTGGCGAGTATCAGGCAGATGAGCAGGCAGGTGTCGCGCGGCTCAGCTGGCGAGTATCAGGCAGATGAGCAGGCAGGTGTCGCGCGGCTCAGCTGGCGAGTATCAGGCAGATGAGCAGGCAGGTGTCGCGCGGCTCAGCTGGCGAGTATCAGGCAGATGAGCAGGCAGGTGTCGCGCGGCTCAGCTGGCGAGTATCAGGCAGATGAGCAGGCAGGTGTCGCGCGGCTCAGCTGGCGAGTATCAGGCAGATGAGCAGGCAGGTGTCGCGCGGCTCAGCTGGCGAGTATCAGGCAGATGAGCAGGCAGGTGTCGCGCGGCTCAGCTGGCGAGTATCAGGCAGATGAGCAGGCAGGTGTCGCGCGGCTCAGCTGGCGAGTATCAGGCAGATGAGCAGGCAGGTGTCGCGCGGCTCAGCTGGCGAGTATCAGGCAGATGAGCAGGCAGGTGTCGCGCGGCTCAGCTGGCGAGTATCAGGCAGATGAGCAGGCAGGTGTCGCGCGGCTCAGCTGGCGAGTATCAGGCAGATGAGCAGGCAGGTGTCGCGCGGCTCAGCTGGCGAGTATCAGGCAGATGAGCAGGCAGGTGTCGCGCGGCTCAGCTGGCGAGTATCAGGCAGATGAGCAGGCAGGTGTCGCGCGGCTCAGCTGGCGAGTATCAGGCAGATGAGCAGGCAGGTGTCGCGCGGCTCAGCTGGCGAGTATCAGGCAGATGAGCAGGCAGGTGTCGCGCGGCTCAGCTGGCGAGTATCAGGCAGATGAGCAGGCAGGTGTCGCGCGGCTCAGCTGGCGAGTATCAGGCAGATGAGCAGGCAGGTGTCGCGCGGCTCAGCTGGCGAGTATCAGGCAGATGAGCAGGCAGGTGTCGCGCGGCTCAGCTGGCGAGTATCAGGCAGATGAGCAGGCAGGTGTCGCGCGGCTCAGCTGGCGAGTATCAGGCAGATGAGCAGGCAGGTGTCGCGCGGCTCAGCTGGCGAGTATCAGGCAGATGAGCAGGCAGGTGTCGCGCGGCTCAGCTGGCGAGTATCAGGCAGATGAGCAGGCAGGTGTCGCGCGGCTCAGCTGGCGAGTATCAGGCAGATGAGCAGGCAGGTGTCGCGCGGCTCAGCTGGCGAGTATCAGGCAGATGAGCAGGCAGGTGTCGCGCGGCTCAGCTGGCGAGTATCAGGCAGATGAGCAGGCAGGTGTCGCGCGGCTCAGCTGGCGAGTATCAGGCAGATGAGCAGGCAGGTGTCGCGCGGCTCAGCTGGCGAGTATCAGGCAGATGAGCAGGCAGGTGTCGCGCGGCTCAGCTGGCGAGTATCAGGCAGATGAGCAGGCAGGTGTCGCGCGGCTCAGCTGGCGAGTATCAGGCAGATGAGCAGGCAGGTGTCGCGCGGCTCAGCTGGCGAGTATCAGGCAGATGAGCAGGCAGGTGTCGCGCGGCTCAGCTGGCGAGTATCAGGCAGATGAGCAGGCAGGTGTCGCGCGGCTCAGCTGGCGAGTATCAGGCAGATGAGCAGGCAGGTGTCGCGCGGCTCAGCTGGCGAGTATCAGGCAGATGAGCAGGCAGGTGTCGCGCGGCTCAGCTGGCGAGTATCAGGCAGATGAGCAGGCAGGTGTCGCGCGGCTCAGCTGGCGAGTATCAGGCAGATGAGCAGGCAGGTGTCGCGCGGCTCAGCTGGCGAGTATCAGGCAGATGAGCAGGCAGGTGTCGCGCGGCTCAGCTGGCGAGTATCAGGCAGATGAGCAGGCAGGTGTCGCGCGGCTCAGCTGGCGAGTATCAGGCAGATGAGCAGGCAGGTGTCGCGCGGCTCAGCTGGCGAGTATCAGGCAGATGAGCAGGCAGGTGTCGCGCGGCTCAGCTGGCGAGTATCAGGCAGATGAGCAGGCAGGTGTCGCGCGGCTCAGCTGGCGAGTATCAGGCAGATGAGCAGGCAGGTGTCGCGCGGCTCAGCTGGCGAGTATCAGGCAGATGAGCAGGCAGGTGTCGCGCGGCTCAGCTGGCGAGTATCAGGCAGATGAGCAGGCAGGTGTCGCGCGGCTCAGCTGGCGAGTATCAGGCAGATGAGCAGGCAGGTGTCGCGCGGCTCAGCTGGCGAGTATCAGGCAGATGAGCAGGCAGGTGTCGCGCGGCTCAGCTGGCGAGTATCAGGCAGATGAGCAGGCAGGTGTCGCGCGGCTCAGCTGGCGAGTATCAGGCAGATGAGCAGGCAGGTGTCGCGCGGCTCAGCTGGCGAGTATCAGGCAGATGAGCAGGCAGGTGTCGCGCGGCTCAGCTGGCGAGTATCAGGCAGATGAGCAGGCAGGTGTCGCGCGGCTCAGCTGGCGAGTATCAGGCAGATGAGCAGGCAGGTGTCGCGCGGCTCAGCTGGCGAGTATCAGGCAGATGAGCAGGCAGGTGTCGCGCGGCTCAGCTGGCGAGTATCAGGCAGATGAGCAGGCAGGTGTCGCGCGGCTCAGCTGGCGAGTATCAGGCAGATGAGCAGGCAGGTGTCGCGCGGCTCAGCTGGCGAGTATCAGGCAGATGAGCAGGCAGGTGTCGCGCGGCTCAGCTGGCGAGTATCAGGCAGATGAGCAGGCAGGTGTCGCGCGGCTCAGCTGGCGAGTATCAGGCAGATGAGCAGGCAGGTGTCGCGCGGCTCAGCTGGCGAGTATCAGGCAGATGAGCAGGCAGGTGTCGCGCGGCTCAGCTGGCGAGTATCAGGCAGATGAGCAGGCAGGTGTCGCGCGGCTCAGCTGGCGAGTATCAGGCAGATGAGCAGGCAGGTGTCGCGCGGCTCAGCTGGCGAGTATCAGGCAGATGAGCAGGCAGGTGTCGCGCGGCTCAGCTGGCGAGTATCAGGCAGATGAGCAGGCAGGTGTCGCGCGGCTCAGCTGGCGAGTATCAGGCAGATGAGCAGGCAGGTGTCGCGCGGCTCAGCTGGCGAGTATCAGGCAGATGAGCAGGCAGGTGTCGCGCGGCTCAGCTGGCGAGTATCAGGCAGATGAGCAGGCAGGTGTCGCGCGGCTCAGCTGGCGAGTATCAGGCAGATGAGCAGGCAGGTGTCGCGCGGCTCAGCTGGCGAGTATCAGGCAGATGAGCAGGCAGGTGTCGCGCGGCTCAGCTGGCGAGTATCAGGCAGATGAGCAGGCAGGTGTCGCGCGGCTCAGCTGGCGAGTATCAGGCAGATGAGCAGGCAGGTGTCGCGCGGCTCAGCTGGCGAGTATCAGGCAGATGAGCAGGCAGGTGTCGCGCGGCTCAGCTGGCGAGTATCAGGCAGATGAGCAGGCAGGTGTCGCGCGGCTCAGCTGGCGAGTATCAGGCAGATGAGCAGGCAGGTGTCGCGCGGCTCAGCTGGCGAGTATCAGGCAGATGAGCAGGCAGGTGTCGCGCGGCTCAGCTGGCGAGTATCAGGCAGATGAGCAGGCAGGTGTCGCGCGGCTCAGCTGGCGAGTATCAGGCAGATGAGCAGGCAGGTGTCGCGCGGCTCAGCTGGCGAGTATCAGGCAGATGAGCAGGCAGGTGTCGCGCGGCTCAGCTGGCGAGTATCAGGCAGATGAGCAGGCAGGTGTCGCGCGGCTCAGCTGGCGAGTATCAGGCAGATGAGCAGGCAGGTGTCGCGCGGCTCAGCTGGCGAGTATCAGGCAGATGAGCAGGCAGGTGTCGCGCGGCTCAGCTGGCGAGTATCAGGCAGATGAGCAGGCAGGTGTCGCGCGGCTCAGCTGGCGAGTATCAGGCAGATGAGCAGGCAGGTGTCGCGCGGCTCAGCTGGCGAGTATCAGGCAGATGAGCAGGCAGGTGTCGCGCGGCTCAGCTGGCGAGTATCAGGCAGATGAGCAGGCAGGTGTCGCGCGGCTCAGCTGGCGAGTATCAGGCAGATGAGCAGGCAGGTGTCGCGCGGCTCAGCTGGCGAGTATCAGGCAGATGAGCAGGCAGGTGTCGCGCGGCTCAGCTGGCGAGTATCAGGCAGATGAGCAGGCAGGTGTCGCGCGGCTCAGCTGGCGAGTATCAGGCAGATGAGCAGGCAGGTGTCGCGCGGCTCAGCTGGCGAGTATCAGGCAGATGAGCAGGCAGGTGTCGCGCGGCTCAGCTGGCGAGTATCAGGCAGATGAGCAGGCAGGTGTCGCGCGGCTCAGCTGGCGAGTATCAGGCAGATGAGCAGGCAGGTGTCGCGCGGCTCAGCTGGCGAGTATCAGGCAGATGAGCAGGCAGGTGTCGCGCGGCTCAGCTGGCGAGTATCAGGCAGATGAGCAGGCAGGTGTCGCGCGGCTCAGCTGGCGAGTATCAGGCAGATGAGCAGGCAGGTGTCGCGCGGCTCAGCTGGCGAGTATCAGGCAGATGAGCAGGCAGGTGTCGCGCGGCTCAGCTGGCGAGTATCAGGCAGATGAGCAGGCAGGTGTCGCGCGGCTCAGCTGGCGAGTATCAGGCAGATGAGCAGGCAGGTGTCGCGCGGCTCAGCTGGCGAGTATCAGGCAGATGAGCAGGCAGGTGTCGCGCGGCTCAGCTGGCGAGTATCAGGCAGATGAGCAGGCAGGTGTCGCGCGGCTCAGCTGGCGAGTATCAGGCAGATGAGCAGGCAGGTGTCGCGCGGCTCAGCTGGCGAGTATCAGGCAGATGAGCAGGCAGGTGTCGCGCGGCTCAGCTGGCGAGTATCAGGCAGATGAGCAGGCAGGTGTCGCGCGGCTCAGCTGGCGAGTATCAGGCAGATGAGCAGGCAGGTGTCGCGCGGCTCAGCTGGCGAGTATCAGGCAGATGAGCAGGCAGGTGTCGCGCGGCTCAGCTGGCGAGTATCAGGCAGATGAGCAGGCAGGTGTCGCGCGGCTCAGCTGGCGAGTATCAGGCAGATGAGCAGGCAGGTGTCGCGCGGCTCAGCTGGCGAGTATCAGGCAGATGAGCAGGCAGGTGTCGCGCGGCTCAGCTGGCGAGTATCAGGCAGATGAGCAGGCAGGTGTCGCGCGGCTCAGCTGGCGAGTATCAGGCAGATGAGCAGGCAGGTGTCGCGCGGCTCAGCTGGCGAGTATCAGGCAGATGAGCAGGCAGGTGTCGCGCGGCTCAGCTGGCGAGTATCAGGCAGATGAGCAGGCAGGTGTCGCGCGGCTCAGCTGGCGAGTATCAGGCAGATGAGCAGGCAGGTGTCGCGCGGCTCAGCTGGCGAGTATCAGGCAGATGAGCAGGCAGGTGTCGCGCGGCTCAGCTGGCGAGTATCAGGCAGATGAGCAGGCAGGTGTCGCGCGGCTCAGCTGGCGAGTATCAGGCAGATGAGCAGGCAGGTGTCGCGCGGCTCAGCTGGCGAGTATCAGGCAGATGAGCAGGCAGGTGTCGCGCGGCTCAGCTGGCGAGTATCAGGCAGATGAGCAGGCAGGTGTCGCGCGGCTCAGCTGGCGAGTATCAGGCAGATGAGCAGGCAGGTGTCGCGCGGCTCAGCTGGCGAGTATCAGGCAGATGAGCAGGCAGGTGTCGCGCGGCTCAGCTGGCGAGTATCAGGCAGATGAGCAGGCAGGTGTCGCGCGGCTCAGCTGGCGAGTATCAGGCAGATGAGCAGGCAGGTGTCGCGCGGCTCAGCTGGCGAGTATCAGGCAGATGAGCAGGCAGGTGTCGCGCGGCTCAGCTGGCGAGTATCAGGCAGATGAGCAGGCAGGTGTCGCGCGGCTCAGCTGGCGAGTATCAGGCAGATGAGCAGGCAGGTGTCGCGCGGCTCAGCTGGCGAGTATCAGGCAGATGAGCAGGCAGGTGTCGCGCGGCTCAGCTGGCGAGTATCAGGCAGATGAGCAGGCAGGTGTCGCGCGGCTCAGCTGGCGAGTATCAGGCAGATGAGCAGGCAGGTGTCGCGCGGCTCAGCTGGCGAGTATCAGGCAGATGAGCAGGCAGGTGTCGCGCGGCTCAGCTGGCGAGTATCAGGCAGATGAGCAGGCAGGTGTCGCGCGGCTCAGCTGGCGAGTATCAGGCAGATGAGCAGGCAGGTGTCGCGCGGCTCAGCTGGCGAGTATCAGGCAGATGAGCAGGCAGGTGTCGCGCGGCTCAGCTGGCGAGTATCAGGCAGATGAGCAGGCAGGTGTCGCGCGGCTCAGCTGGCGAGTATCAGGCAGATGAGCAGGCAGGTGTCGCGCGGCTCAGCTGGCGAGTATCAGGCAGATGAGCAGGCAGGTGTCGCGCGGCTCAGCTGGCGAGTATCAGGCAGATGAGCAGGCAGGTGTCGCGCGGCTCAGCTGGCGAGTATCAGGCAGATGAGCAGGCAGGTGTCGCGCGGCTCAGCTGGCGAGTATCAGGCAGATGAGCAGGCAGGTGTCGCGCGGCTCAGCTGGCGAGTATCAGGCAGATGAGCAGGCAGGTGTCGCGCGGCTCAGCTGGCGAGTATCAGGCAGATGAGCAGGCAGGTGTCGCGCGGCTCAGCTGGCGAGTATCAGGCAGATGAGCAGGCAGGTGTCGCGCGGCTCAGCTGGCGAGTATCAGGCAGATGAGCAGGCAGGTGTCGCGCGGCTCAGCTGGCGAGTATCAGGCAGATGAGCAGGCAGGTGTCGCGCGGCTCAGCTGGCGAGTATCAGGCAGATGAGCAGGCAGGTGTCGCGCGGCTCAGCTGGCGAGTATCAGGCAGATGAGCAGGCAGGTGTCGCGCGGCTCAGCTGGCGAGTATCAGGCAGATGAGCAGGCAGGTGTCGCGCGGCTCAGCTGGCGAGTATCAGGCAGATGAGCAGGCAGGTGTCGCGCGGCTCAGCTGGCGAGTATCAGGCAGATGAGCAGGCAGGTGTCGCGCGGCTCAGCTGGCGAGTATCAGGCAGATGAGCAGGCAGGTGTCGCGCGGCTCAGCTGGCGAGTATCAGGCAGATGAGCAGGCAGGTGTCGCGCGGCTCAGCTGGCGAGTATCAGGCAGATGAGCAGGCAGGTGTCGCGCGGCTCAGCTGGCGAGTATCAGGCAGATGAGCAGGCAGGTGTCGCGCGGCTCAGCTGGCGAGTATCAGGCAGATGAGCAGGCAGGTGTCGCGCGGCTCAGCTGGCGAGTATCAGGCAGATGAGCAGGCAGGTGTCGCGCGGCTCAGCTGGCGAGTATCAGGCAGATGAGCAGGCAGGTGTCGCGCGGCTCAGCTGGCGAGTATCAGGCAGATGAGCAGGCAGGTGTCGCGCGGCTCAGCTGGCGAGTATCAGGCAGATGAGCAGGCAGGTGTCGCGCGGCTCAGCTGGCGAGTATCAGGCAGATGAGCAGGCAGGTGTCGCGCGGCTCAGCTGGCGAGTATCAGGCAGATGAGCAGGCAGGTGTCGCGCGGCTCAGCTGGCGAGTATCAGGCAGATGAGCAGGCAGGTGTCGCGCGGCTCAGCTGGCGAGTATCAGGCAGATGAGCAGGCAGGTGTCGCGCGGCTCAGCTGGCGAGTATCAGGCAGATGAGCAGGCAGGTGTCGCGCGGCTCAGCTGGCGAGTATCAGGCAGATGAGCAGGCAGGTGTCGCGCGGCTCAGCTGGCGAGTATCAGGCAGATGAGCAGGCAGGTGTCGCGCGGCTCAGCTGGCGAGTATCAGGCAGATGAGCAGGCAGGTGTCGCGCGGCTCAGCTGGCGAGTATCAGGCAGATGAGCAGGCAGGTGTCGCGCGGCTCAGCTGGCGAGTATCAGGCAGATGAGCAGGCAGGTGTCGCGCGGCTCAGCTGGCGAGTATCAGGCAGATGAGCAGGCAGGTGTCGCGCGGCTCAGCTGGCGAGTATCAGGCAGATGAGCAGGCAGGTGTCGCGCGGCTCAGCTGGCGAGTATCAGGCAGATGAGCAGGCAGGTGTCGCGCGGCTCAGCTGGCGAGTATCAGGCAGATGAGCAGGCAGGTGTCGCGCGGCTCAGCTGGCGAGTATCAGGCAGATGAGCAGGCAGGTGTCGCGCGGCTCAGCTGGCGAGTATCAGGCAGATGAGCAGGCAGGTGTCGCGCGGCTCAGCTGGCGAGTATCAGGCAGATGAGCAGGCAGGTGTCGCGCGGCTCAGCTGGCGAGTATCAGGCAGATGAGCAGGCAGGTGTCGCGCGGCTCAGCTGGCGAGTATCAGGCAGATGAGCAGGCAGGTGTCGCGCGGCTCAGCTGGCGAGTATCAGGCAGATGAGCAGGCAGGTGTCGCGCGGCTCAGCTGGCGAGTATCAGGCAGATGAGCAGGCAGGTGTCGCGCGGCTCAGCTGGCGAGTATCAGGCAGATGAGCAGGCAGGTGTCGCGCGGCTCAGCTGGCGAGTATCAGGCAGATGAGCAGGCAGGTGTCGCGCGGCTCAGCTGGCGAGTATCAGGCAGATGAGCAGGCAGGTGTCGCGCGGCTCAGCTGGCGAGTATCAGGCAGATGAGCAGGCAGGTGTCGCGCGGCTCAGCTGGCGAGTATCAGGCAGATGAGCAGGCAGGTGTCGCGCGGCTCAGCTGGCGAGTATCAGGCAGATGAGCAGGCAGGTGTCGCGCGGCTCAGCTGGCGAGTATCAGGCAGATGAGCAGGCAGGTGTCGCGCGGCTCAGCTGGCGAGTATCAGGCAGATGAGCAGGCAGGTGTCGCGCGGCTCAGCTGGCGAGTATCAGGCAGATGAGCAGGCAGGTGTCGCGCGGCTCAGCTGGCGAGTATCAGGCAGATGAGCAGGCAGGTGTCGCGCGGCTCAGCTGGCGAGTATCAGGCAGATGAGCAGGCAGGTGTCGCGCGGCTCAGCTGGCGAGTATCAGGCAGATGAGCAGGCAGGTGTCGCGCGGCTCAGCTGGCGAGTATCAGGCAGATGAGCAGGCAGGTGTCGCGCGGCTCAGCTGGCGAGTATCAGGCAGATGAGCAGGCAGGTGTCGCGCGGCTCAGCTGGCGAGTATCAGGCAGATGAGCAGGCAGGTGTCGCGCGGCTCAGCTGGCGAGTATCAGGCAGATGAGCAGGCAGGTGTCGCGCGGCTCAGCTGGCGAGTATCAGGCAGATGAGCAGGCAGGTGTCGCGCGGCTCAGCTGGCGAGTATCAGGCAGATGAGCAGGCAGGTGTCGCGCGGCTCAGCTGGCGAGTATCAGGCAGATGAGCAGGCAGGTGTCGCGCGGCTCAGCTGGCGAGTATCAGGCAGATGAGCAGGCAGGTGTCGCGCGGCTCAGCTGGCGAGTATCAGGCAGATGAGCAGGCAGGTGTCGCGCGGCTCAGCTGGCGAGTATCAGGCAGATGAGCAGGCAGGTGTCGCGCGGCTCAGCTGGCGAGTATCAGGCAGATGAGCAGGCAGGTGTCGCGCGGCTCAGCTGGCGAGTATCAGGCAGATGAGCAGGCAGGTGTCGCGCGGCTCAGCTGGCGAGTATCAGGCAGATGAGCAGGCAGGTGTCGCGCGGCTCAGCTGGCGAGTATCAGGCAGATGAGCAGGCAGGTGTCGCGCGGCTCAGCTGGCGAGTATCAGGCAGATGAGCAGGCAGGTGTCGCGCGGCTCAGCTGGCGAGTATCAGGCAGATGAGCAGGCAGGTGTCGCGCGGCTCAGCTGGCGAGTATCAGGCAGATGAGCAGGCAGGTGTCGCGCGGCTCAGCTGGCGAGTATCAGGCAGATGAGCAGGCAGGTGTCGCGCGGCTCAGCTGGCGAGTATCAGGCAGATGAGCAGGCAGGTGTCGCGCGGCTCAGCTGGCGAGTATCAGGCAGATGAGCAGGCAGGTGTCGCGCGGCTCAGCTGGCGAGTATCAGGCAGATGAGCAGGCAGGTGTCGCGCGGCTCAGCTGGCGAGTATCAGGCAGATGAGCAGGCAGGTGTCGCGCGGCTCAGCTGGCGAGTATCAGGCAGATGAGCAGGCAGGTGTCGCGCGGCTCAGCTGGCGAGTATCAGGCAGATGAGCAGGCAGGTGTCGCGCGGCTCAGCTGGCGAGTATCAGGCAGATGAGCAGGCAGGTGTCGCGCGGCTCAGCTGGCGAGTATCAGGCAGATGAGCAGGCAGGTGTCGCGCGGCTCAGCTGGCGAGTATCAGGCAGATGAGCAGGCAGGTGTCGCGCGGCTCAGCTGGCGAGTATCAGGCAGATGAGCAGGCAGGTGTCGCGCGGCTCAGCTGGCGAGTATCAGGCAGATGAGCAGGCAGGTGTCGCGCGGCTCAGCTGGCGAGTATCAGGCAGATGAGCAGGCAGGTGTCGCGCGGCTCAGCTGGCGAGTATCAGGCAGATGAGCAGGCAGGTGTCGCGCGGCTCAGCTGGCGAGTATCAGGCAGATGAGCAGGCAGGTGTCGCGCGGCTCAGCTGGCGAGTATCAGGCAGATGAGCAGGCAGGTGTCGCGCGGCTCAGCTGGCGAGTATCAGGCAGATGAGCAGGCAGGTGTCGCGCGGCTCAGCTGGCGAGTATCAGGCAGATGAGCAGGCAGGTGTCGCGCGGCTCAGCTGGCGAGTATCAGGCAGATGAGCAGGCAGGTGTCGCGCGGCTCAGCTGGCGAGTATCAGGCAGATGAGCAGGCAGGTGTCGCGCGGCTCAGCTGGCGAGTATCAGGCAGATGAGCAGGCAGGTGTCGCGCGGCTCAGCTGGCGAGTATCAGGCAGATGAGCAGGCAGGTGTCGCGCGGCTCAGCTGGCGAGTATCAGGCAGATGAGCAGGCAGGTGTCGCGCGGCTCAGCTGGCGAGTATCAGGCAGATGAGCAGGCAGGTGTCGCGCGGCTCAGCTGGCGAGTATCAGGCAGATGAGCAGGCAGGTGTCGCGCGGCTCAGCTGGCGAGTATCAGGCAGATGAGCAGGCAGGTGTCGCGCGGCTCAGCTGGCGAGTATCAGGCAGATGAGCAGGCAGGTGTCGCGCGGCTCAGCTGGCGAGTATCAGGCAGATGAGCAGGCAGGTGTCGCGCGGCTCAGCTGGCGAGTATCAGGCAGATGAGCAGGCAGGTGTCGCGCGGCTCAGCTGGCGAGTATCAGGCAGATGAGCAGGCAGGTGTCGCGCGGCTCAGCTGGCGAGTATCAGGCAGATGAGCAGGCAGGTGTCGCGCGGCTCAGCTGGCGAGTATCAGGCAGATGAGCAGGCAGGTGTCGCGCGGCTCAGCTGGCGAGTATCAGGCAGATGAGCAGGCAGGTGTCGCGCGGCTCAGCTGGCGAGTATCAGGCAGATGAGCAGGCAGGTGTCGCGCGGCTCAGCTGGCGAGTATCAGGCAGATGAGCAGGCAGGTGTCGCGCGGCTCAGCTGGCGAGTATCAGGCAGATGAGCAGGCAGGTGTCGCGCGGCTCAGCTGGCGAGTATCAGGCAGATGAGCAGGCAGGTGTCGCGCGGCTCAGCTGGCGAGTATCAGGCAGATGAGCAGGCAGGTGTCGCGCGGCTCAGCTGGCGAGTATCAGGCAGATGAGCAGGCAGGTGTCGCGCGGCTCAGCTGGCGAGTATCAGGCAGATGAGCAGGCAGGTGTCGCGCGGCTCAGCTGGCGAGTATCAGGCAGATGAGCAGGCAGGTGTCGCGCGGCTCAGCTGGCGAGTATCAGGCAGATGAGCAGGCAGGTGTCGCGCGGCTCAGCTGGCGAGTATCAGGCAGATGAGCAGGCAGGTGTCGCGCGGCTCAGCTGGCGAGTATCAGGCAGATGAGCAGGCAGGTGTCGCGCGGCTCAGCTGGCGAGTATCAGGCAGATGAGCAGGCAGGTGTCGCGCGGCTCAGCTGGCGAGTATCAGGCAGATGAGCAGGCAGGTGTCGCGCGGCTCAGCTGGCGAGTATCAGGCAGATGAGCAGGCAGGTGTCGCGCGGCTCAGCTGGCGAGTATCAGGCAGATGAGCAGGCAGGTGTCGCGCGGCTCAGCTGGCGAGTATCAGGCAGATGAGCAGGCAGGTGTCGCGCGGCTCAGCTGGCGAGTATCAGGCAGATGAGCAGGCAGGTGTCGCGCGGCTCAGCTGGCGAGTATCAGGCAGATGAGCAGGCAGGTGTCGCGCGGCTCAGCTGGCGAGTATCAGGCAGATGAGCAGGCAGGTGTCGCGCGGCTCAGCTGGCGAGTATCAGGCAGATGAGCAGGCAGGTGTCGCGCGGCTCAGCTGGCGAGTATCAGGCAGATGAGCAGGCAGGTGTCGCGCGGCTCAGCTGGCGAGTATCAGGCAGATGAGCAGGCAGGTGTCGCGCGGCTCAGCTGGCGAGTATCAGGCAGATGAGCAGGCAGGTGTCGCGCGGCTCAGCTGGCGAGTATCAGGCAGATGAGCAGGCAGGTGTCGCGCGGCTCAGCTGGCGAGTATCAGGCAGATGAGCAGGCAGGTGTCGCGCGGCTCAGCTGGCGAGTATCAGGCAGATGAGCAGGCAGGTGTCGCGCGGCTCAGCTGGCGAGTATCAGGCAGATGAGCAGGCAGGTGTCGCGCGGCTCAGCTGGCGAGTATCAGGCAGATGAGCAGGCAGGTGTCGCGCGGCTCAGCTGGCGAGTATCAGGCAGATGAGCAGGCAGGTGTCGCGCGGCTCAGCTGGCGAGTATCAGGCAGATGAGCAGGCAGGTGTCGCGCGGCTCAGCTGGCGAGTATCAGGCAGATGAGCAGGCAGGTGTCGCGCGGCTCAGCTGGCGAGTATCAGGCAGATGAGCAGGCAGGTGTCGCGCGGCTCAGCTGGCGAGTATCAGGCAGATGAGCAGGCAGGTGTCGCGCGGCTCAGCTGGCGAGTATCAGGCAGATGAGCAGGCAGGTGTCGCGCGGCTCAGCTGGCGAGTATCAGGCAGATGAGCAGGCAGGTGTCGCGCGGCTCAGCTGGCGAGTATCAGGCAGATGAGCAGGCAGGTGTCGCGCGGCTCAGCTGGCGAGTATCAGGCAGATGAGCAGGCAGGTGTCGCGCGGCTCAGCTGGCGAGTATCAGGCAGATGAGCAGGCAGGTGTCGCGCGGCTCAGCTGGCGAGTATCAGGCAGATGAGCAGGCAGGTGTCGCGCGGCTCAGCTGGCGAGTATCAGGCAGATGAGCAGGCAGGTGTCGCGCGGCTCAGCTGGCGAGTATCAGGCAGATGAGCAGGCAGGTGTCGCGCGGCTCAGCTGGCGAGTATCAGGCAGATGAGCAGGCAGGTGTCGCGCGGCTCAGCTGGCGAGTATCAGGCAGATGAGCAGGCAGGTGTCGCGCGGCTCAGCTGGCGAGTATCAGGCAGATGAGCAGGCAGGTGTCGCGCGGCTCAGCTGGCGAGTATCAGGCAGATGAGCAGGCAGGTGTCGCGCGGCTCAGCTGGCGAGTATCAGGCAGATGAGCAGGCAGGTGTCGCGCGGCTCAGCTGGCGAGTATCAGGCAGATGAGCAGGCAGGTGTCGCGCGGCTCAGCTGGCGAGTATCAGGCAGATGAGCAGGCAGGTGTCGCGCGGCTCAGCTGGCGAGTATCAGGCAGATGAGCAGGCAGGTGTCGCGCGGCTCAGCTGGCGAGTATCAGGCAGATGAGCAGGCAGGTGTCGCGCGGCTCAGCTGGCGAGTATCAGGCAGATGAGCAGGCAGGTGTCGCGCGGCTCAGCTGGCGAGTATCAGGCAGATGAGCAGGCAGGTGTCGCGCGGCTCAGCTGGCGAGTATCAGGCAGATGAGCAGGCAGGTGTCGCGCGGCTCAGCTGGCGAGTATCAGGCAGATGAGCAGGCAGGTGTCGCGCGGCTCAGCTGGCGAGTATCAGGCAGATGAGCAGGCAGGTGTCGCGCGGCTCAGCTGGCGAGTATCAGGCAGATGAGCAGGCAGGTGTCGCGCGGCTCAGCTGGCGAGTATCAGGCAGATGAGCAGGCAGGTGTCGCGCGGCTCAGCTGGCGAGTATCAGGCAGATGAGCAGGCAGGTGTCGCGCGGCTCAGCTGGCGAGTATCAGGCAGATGAGCAGGCAGGTGTCGCGCGGCTCAGCTGGCGAGTATCAGGCAGATGAGCAGGCAGGTGTCGCGCGGCTCAGCTGGCGAGTATCAGGCAGATGAGCAGGCAGGTGTCGCGCGGCTCAGCTGGCGAGTATCAGGCAGATGAGCAGGCAGGTGTCGCGCGGCTCAGCTGGCGAGTATCAGGCAGATGAGCAGGCAGGTGTCGCGCGGCTCAGCTGGCGAGTATCAGGCAGATGAGCAGGCAGGTGTCGCGCGGCTCAGCTGGCGAGTATCAGGCAGATGAGCAGGCAGGTGTCGCGCGGCTCAGCTGGCGAGTATCAGGCAGATGAGCAGGCAGGTGTCGCGCGGCTCAGCTGGCGAGTATCAGGCAGATGAGCAGGCAGGTGTCGCGCGGCTCAGCTGGCGAGTATCAGGCAGATGAGCAGGCAGGTGTCGCGCGGCTCAGCTGGCGAGTATCAGGCAGATGAGCAGGCAGGTGTCGCGCGGCTCAGCTGGCGAGTATCAGGCAGATGAGCAGGCAGGTGTCGCGCGGCTCAGCTGGCGAGTATCAGGCAGATGAGCAGGCAGGTGTCGCGCGGCTCAGCTGGCGAGTATCAGGCAGATGAGCAGGCAGGTGTCGCGCGGCTCAGCTGGCGAGTATCAGGCAGATGAGCAGGCAGGTGTCGCGCGGCTCAGCTGGCGAGTATCAGGCAGATGAGCAGGCAGGTGTCGCGCGGCTCAGCTGGCGAGTATCAGGCAGATGAGCAGGCAGGTGTCGCGCGGCTCAGCTGGCGAGTATCAGGCAGATGAGCAGGCAGGTGTCGCGCGGCTCAGCTGGCGAGTATCAGGCAGATGAGCAGGCAGGTGTCGCGCGGCTCAGCTGGCGAGTATCAGGCAGATGAGCAGGCAGGTGTCGCGCGGCTCAGCTGGCGAGTATCAGGCAGATGAGCAGGCAGGTGTCGCGCGGCTCAGCTGGCGAGTATCAGGCAGATGAGCAGGCAGGTGTCGCGCGGCTCAGCTGGCGAGTATCAGGCAGATGAGCAGGCAGGTGTCGCGCGGCTCAGCTGGCGAGTATCAGGCAGATGAGCAGGCAGGTGTCGCGCGGCTCAGCTGGCGAGTATCAGGCAGATGAGCAGGCAGGTGTCGCGCGGCTCAGCTGGCGAGTATCAGGCAGATGAGCAGGCAGGTGTCGCGCGGCTCAGCTGGCGAGTATCAGGCAGATGAGCAGGCAGGTGTCGCGCGGCTCAGCTGGCGAGTATCAGGCAGATGAGCAGGCAGGTGTCGCGCGGCTCAGCTGGCGAGTATCAGGCAGATGAGCAGGCAGGTGTCGCGCGGCTCAGCTGGCGAGTATCAGGCAGATGAGCAGGCAGGTGTCGCGCGGCTCAGCTGGCGAGTATCAGGCAGATGAGCAGACAGGTGTCGCGCGGCTCAGCTGGCGAGTATCAGGCAGATGAGCAGGCAGGTGTCGCGCGGCTCAGCTGGCGAGTATCAGGCAGATGAGCAGGCAGGTGTCGCGCGGCTCAGCTGGCGAGTATCAGGCAGATGAGCAGGCAGGTGTCACGCGGCTCAGCTGGCGAGTATCAGGCAGATGAGCAGGCAGGTGTCGCGAGGCTCAGCTGGCGAGCATCAGGCAGATGAGCAGGCAGGTGTCGCGCGGCTCAGCTGGCGAGTATCAGGCAGATGAGCAGGCAGGTGTCGCGCGGCTCAGCTGGCGAGTATCAGGCAGATGAGCAGGCAGGTGTCGCGCGGCTCAGCTGGCGAGTATCAGGCAGATGAGCAGGCAGGTGTCGCGCGGCTCAGCTGGCGAGTATCAGGCAGATGAGCAGGCAGGTGTCGCGCGGCTCAGCTGGCGAGGATCAGGCAGATGAGCAGGCAGGTGTCGCGCGGCTGAGCTGGCGAGTATCAGGCAGATGAGCAGGCAGGTGTCGCGCGGCTCAGCTGGCGAGTATCAGGCAGATGAGCAGGCAGGTGTCGCGCGGCTCAGCTGGCGAGTATCAGGCAGATGAGCAGGCAGGTGTCGCGCGGCTCAGCTGGCGAGTATCAGGCAGATGAGCAGGCAGGTGTCGCGTGGCTCAGCTGGCGAGTATCAGGCAGATGAGCAGGCAGGTGTCGCGCGGCTCAGCTGGCGAGTATCAGGCAGATGAGCAGGCAGGTGTCGCGCGGCTCAGCTGGCGAGTATCAGGCAGATGAGCAGGCAGGTGTCGCGCGGCTCAGCTGGCGAGTATCAGGCAGATGAGCAGGCAGGTGTCGCGCGGCTCAGCTGGCGAGTATCAGGCAGATGAGCAGGCAGGTGTCGCGGGGCTCAGCTGGCGAGTATCAGGCAGATGATCAGGCAGGTGTCCCGCGGCTGAGCTGGCGAGTATCAGGCAAATGAGCAGGCAGGTGTCGCGAGGTTCAGCTGGCGAATATCAGGCAGATGAGCAGGCAGGTGTCGCGCGGCTCAGCTGGCGAGTATCCGGCAGATGAGCAGGCAGGTGTCGCGAGGCTCAGCTGGCGAGTATCAGGCAGATGAGCAGGCAGGTGTCGCGCGGCTCAGCTGGCGAGTATCAGGCAGATGAGCAGGCAGGTGTCGCGCGGCTCAGCTGGCGAGTATCAGGCAGATGAGCAGGCAGGTGTCGCGCGGCTCAGCTGGCGAGTATGAGGCAGATGAGCAGGCAGGTGTCGCGCGGCTCAGCTGGCGAGTATCAGGCAGATGAGCAGGCAGGTGTCGCGCGGCTCAGCTGGCGAGTATCAGGCAGATGAGCAGGCAGGTGTCCCGCGGCTCAGCTGGCGAGTAACAGGCAGATGAGCAGGCAGGTGTCGCGCGGCTCAGCTGGCGAGTATCAGGCAGATGAGCAGGCAGGTGTCGCGCGGCGCAGCTGGCGAGTATCAGGCAGATGAGCAGGCAGGTGTCGCGCGGCTGAGCTGGCGAGTATCAGGCAGATGAGCAGGCAGGTGTCGCGGGGCTCAGCTGGCGAGTATCAGGCAGATGAGCAGGCAGGTGTCGCGCGGCTCAGCTGGCGAGTATCAGGCAGATGAGCAGGCAGGTGTCGCGCGGCTCAGCTGGCGAGTATCAGGCAGATGAGCAGGCAGGTGTCGCGCGGCTCAGCTGGCGAGTATCAGGCAGATGAGCAGGCAGGTGTCGCGCGGCTCAGCTGGCGAGTGTCAGGCAGATGAGCAGGCAGGTGTCGCGCGGCTCAGCTGGCGAGTATCAGGCAGATGAGCAGGCAGGTGTCGCGCGGCTCAGCTGGCGAGTATCAGGCAGATGAGCAGGCAGGTGTCGCGCGGCTCAGCTGGCGAGTATCAGGCAGATGAGCAGGCAGGCGTCGCGCGGCTCAGCTGGCGAGTATCAGGCAGATGAGCAGGCAGGTGTCGCGCGGCTCAGCTGGCGAGTATCAGGCAGATGAGCAGGCAGGTGTCGCGCGGCTCAGCTGGCGAGTATCAGGCAGATGAGCAGGCAGGTGTCGCGCGGCTCAGCTGGCGAGTATCAGGCAGATGAGCAGGCAGGTGTCGCGCGGCTCAGCTGGCGAGTATCAGGCAGATGAGCAGGCAGGTGTCGCGCGGCTCAGCTGGCGAGTATCAGGCAGATGAGCAGGCAGGTGTCGCGCGGCTCAGCTGGCGAGTATCAGGCAGATGAGCAGGCAGGTGTCGCGCGGCTCAGCTGGCGAGCATCAGGCAGATGAGCAGGCAGGTGTCGCGCGGCTCAGCTGGCGAGTATCAGGCAGATGAGCAGGCAGGTGTCGCGCGGCTCAGCTGGCGAGTATCAGGCAGATGAGCAGGCAGGTGTCGCGCGGCTCAGCTGGCGAGTATCAGGCAGATGAGCAGGCAGGTGTCGCGCGGCTCAGCTGGCGAGTATCAGGCAGATGAGCAGGCAGGTGTCGCGCGGCTCAGCTGGCGAGTATCAGGCAGATGAGCAGGCAGGTGTCGCGCGGCTCAGCTGGCGACTATCAGGCAGATGAGCAGGCAGGTGTCGCGCGGCTCAGCTGGCGAGTATCAGGCAGATGAGCAGGCAGGTGTCGCGCGGCTCAGCTGGCGAGTATCAGGCAGATGAGCAGGCAGGTGTCGCGCGGCTCAGCTGGCGAGTATCAGGCAGATGAGCAGGCAGGTGTCGCGCGGCTCAGCTGGCGAGTATGAGGCAGATGAGCAGGCAGGTGTCGCGCGGCTCAGCTGGCGAGTATCAGGCAGATGAGCAGGCAGGTGTCGCGCGGCTCAGCTGGCGAGTATCAGGCAGATGAGCAGGCAGGTGTCGCGCGGCTCAGCTGGCGAGTATCAGGCAGATGAGCAGGCAGGTGTCGCGCGGCTCAGCTGGCGAGTATCAGGCAGATGAGCAGGCAGGTGTCGCGCGGCTCAGCTGGCGAGTATCAGGCAGATGAGCAGGCAGGTGTCGCGCGGCTCAGCTGGCGAGTATCAGGCAGATGAGCAGGCAGGTGTCGCGCGGCTCAGCTGGCGAGTATCAGGCAGATGAGCAGGCAGGTGTCGCGCGGCTCAGCTGGCGAGTATCAGGCAGATGAGCAGGCAGGTGTCGCGCGGCTCAGCTGGCGAGTATCAGGCAGATGAGCAGGCAGGTGTCGCGCGGCTCAGCTGGCGAGTATCAGGCAGATGAGCAGGCAGGTGTCGCGCGGCTCAGCTGGCGAGTATCAGGCAGATGAGCAGGCAGGTGTCGCGTGGCTCAGCTGGCGAGTATCAGGCAGATGAGCAGGCAGGTGTCGCGCGGCTCAGCTGGCGAGTATCAGGCAGATGAGCAGGCAGGTGTCGCGCGGCTCAGCTGGCGAGTATCAGGCAGATGAGCAGGCAGGTGTCGCGCGGCTCAGCTGGCGAGTATCAGGCAGATGAGCAGGCAGGTGTCGCGCGGCTCAGCTGGCGAGTATCAGGCAGATGAGCAGGCAGGTGTCGCGCGGCTCAGCTGGCGAGTATCAGGCAGATGAGCAGGCAGGTGTCGCGCGGCTCAGCTGGCGAGTATCAGGCAGATGAGCAGGCAGGTGTCGCGCGGCTCAGCTGGCGAGTATCAGGCAGATGAGCAGGCAGGTGTCGCGCGGCTCAGCTGGCGAGTATCAGGCAGATGAGCAGGCAGGTGTCGCGCGGCTCAGCTGGCGAGTATCAGGCAGATGAGCAGGCAGGTGTCGCGCGGCTCAGCTGGCGAGTATCAGGCAGATGAGCAGGCAGGTGTCGCGCGGCTCAGCTGGCGAGCATCAGGCAGATGAGCAGGCAGGTGTCGCGCGGCTCAGCTGGCGAGTATCAGGCAGATGAGCAGGCAGGTGTCGCGCGGCTCAGCTGGCGAGTATCAGGCAGATGAGCAGGCAGGTGTCGCGCGGCTCAGCTGGCGAGTATCAGGCAGATGAGCAGGCAGGTGACGCGCGGCTCAGCTGGCGAGTATCAGGCAGATGAGCAGGCAGGTGTCGCGCGGCTCAGCTGGCGAGTATCAGGCAGATGAGCAGGCAGGTGTCGCGCGGCTCAGCTGGCGAGTATCAGGCAGATGAGCAGGCAGGTGTCGCGTGGCTCAGCTGGCGAGTATCAGGCAGATGAGCAGGCAGGTGTCGCGCGGCTCAGCTGGCGAGTATCAGGCAGATGAGCAGGCAGGTGTCGCGCGGCTCAGCTGGCGAGTATCAGGCAGATGAGCAGGCAGGTGTCGCGCGGCTCAGCTGGCGAGTATCAGGCAGATGAGCAGGCAGGTGTCGCGCGGCTCAGCTGGCGAGTATCAGGCAGATGAGCAGGCAGGTGTCGCGCGGCTCAGCTGGCGAGTATCAGGCAGATGAGCAGGCAGGTGTCGCGCGGCTCAGCTGGCGAGTATCAGGCAGATGAGCAGGCAGGTGTCCCGCGGCTCAGCTGGCGAGTATCAGGCAGATGAGCAGGCAGGTGTCGCGCGGCTCAGCTGGCGAGCATCAGGCAGATGAGCAGGCAGGTGTCGCGCGGCTCAGCTGGCGAGTATCAGGCAGATGAGCAGGCAGGTGTCGCGCGGCTCAGCTGGCGAGTATCAGGCAGATGAGCAGGCAGGTGTCGCGCGGCTCAGCTGGCGAGTATCAGGCAGATGAGCAGGCAGGTGTCGCGCGGCTCAGCTGGCGAGTATCAGGCAGATGAGCAGGCAGGTGTCGCGCGGCTCAGCTGGCGAGTATCAGGCAGATGAGCAGGCAGGTGTCGCGCGGCTCAGCTGGCGAGTATCAGGCAGATGAGCAGGCAGGTGTCGCGCGGCTCAGCTGGCGAGTATCAGGCAGATGAGCAGGCAGGTGTCGCGCGGCTCAGCTGGCGAGTATCAGGCAGATGAGCAGGCAGGTGTCGCGCGGCTCAGCTGGCGAGTATCAGGCAGATGAGCAGGCAGGTGTCGCGCGGCTCAGCTGGCGAGTATCAGGCAGATGAGCAGGCAGGTGTCGCGCGGCTCAGCTGGCGAGTATCAGGCAGATGAGCAGGCAGGTGTCGCGCGGCTCAGCTGGCGAGTATCAGGCAGATGAGCAGGCAGGTGTCGCGCGGCTCAGCTGGCGAGTATCAGGCAGATGAGCAGGCAGGTGTCGCGCGGCTCAGCTGGCGAGTATCAGGCAGATGAGCAGGCAGGTGTCGCGCGGCTCAGCTGGCGAGTATCAGGCAGATGAGCAGGCAGGTGTCGCGCGGCTCAGCTGGCGAGTATCAGGCAGATGAGCAGGCAGGTGTCGCGCGGCTCAGCTGGCGAGTATCAGGCAGATGAGCAGGCAGGTGTCGCGCGGCTCAGCTGGCGAGTATCAGGCAGATGAGCAGGCAGGTGTCGCGCGGCTCAGCTGGCGAGTATCAGGCAGATGAGCAGGCAGGTGTCGCGCGGCTCAGCTGGCGAGTATCAGGCAGATGAGCAGGCAGGTGTCGCGCGGCTCAGCTGGCGAGTATCAGGCAGATGAGCAGGCAGGTGTCGCGCGGCTCAGCTGGCGAGTATCAGGCAGATGAGCAGGCAGGTGTCGCGCGGCTCAGCTGGCGAGTATCAGGCAGATGAGCAGGCAGGTGTCGCGCGGCTCAGCTGGCGAGTATCAGGCAGATGAGCAGGCAGGTGTCGCGCGGCTCAGCTGGCGAGTATCAGGCAGATGAGCAGGCAGGTGTCGCGCGGCTCAGCTGGCGAGTATCAGGCAGATGAGCAGGCAGGTGTCGCGCGGCTCAGCTGGCGAGTATCAGGCAGATGAGCAGGCAGGTGTCGCGCGGCTCAGCTGGCGAGTATCAGGCAGATGAGCAGGCAGGTGTCGCGTGGCTCAGCTGGCGAGTATCAGGCAGATGAGCAGGCAGGTGTCGCGCGGCTCAGCTGGCGAGTATCAGGCAGATGAGCAGGCAGGTGTCGCGCGGCTCAGCTGGCGAGTATCAGGCAGATGAGCAGGCAGGTGTCGCGCGGCTCAGCTGGCGAGTATCAGGCAGATGAGCAGGCAGGTGTCGCGCGGCTCAGCTGGCGAGTATCAGGCAGATGAGCAGGCAGGTGTCGCGCGGCTCAGCTGGCGAGTATCAGGCAGATGAGCAGGCAGGTGTCGCGCGGCTCAGCTGGCGAGTATCAGGCAGATGAGCAGGCAGGTGTCGCGCGGCTCAGCTGGCGAGTATGAGGCAGATGAGCAGGCAGGTGTCGCGCGGCTCAGCTGGCGAGTATCAGGCAGATGAGCAGGCAGGTGTCGCGCGGCTCAGCTGGCGAGTATCAGGCAGATGAGCAGGCAGGTGTCGCGCGGCTCAGCTGGCGAGTATCAGGCAGATGAGCAGGCAGGTGTCGCGCGGCTCAGCTGGCGAGTATCAGGCAGATGAGCAGGCAGGTGTCGCGCGGCTCAGCTGGCGAGTATCAGGCAGATGAGCAGGCAGGTGTCGCGCGGCTCAGCTGGCGAGTATCAGGCAGATGAGCAGGCAGGTGTCGCGCGGCTCAGCTGGCGAGTATCAGGCAGATGAGCAGGCAGGTGTCGCGCGGCTCAGCTGGCGAGTATCAGGCAGATGAGCAGGCAGGTGTCGCGCGGCTCAGCTGGCGAGTATCAGGCAGATGAGCAGGCAGGTGTCGCGCGGCTCAGCTGGCGAGTATCAGGCAGATGAGCAGGCAGGTGTCGCGCGGCTCAGCTGGCGAGTATCAGGCAGATGAGCAGGCAGGTGTCGCGCGGCTCAGCTGGCGAGTATCAGGCAGATGAGCAGGCAGGTGTCGCGCGGCTCAGCTGGCGAGTATCAGGCAGATGAGCAGGCAGGTGTCGCGCGGCTCAGCTGGCGAGTATCAGGCAGATGAGCAGGCAGGTGTCGCGCGGCTCAGCTGGCGAGTATCAGGCAGATGAGCAGGCAGGTGTCGCGCGGCTCAGCTGGCGAGTATCAGGCAGATGAGCAGGCAGGTGTCGCGCGGCTCAGCTGGCGAGTATCAGGCAGATGAGCAGGCAGGTGTCGCGCGGCTCAGCTGGCGAGTATCAGGCAGATGAGCAGGCAGGTGTCGCGCGGCTCAGCTGGCGAGTATCAGGCAGATGAGCAGGCAGGTGTCGCGCGGCTCAGCTGGCGAGTATCAGGCAGATGAGCAGGCAGGTGTCGCGCGGCTCAGCTGGCGAGTATCAGGCAGATGAGCAGGCAGGTGTCGCGCGGCTCAGCTGGCGAGTATCAGGCAGATGAGCAGGCAGGTGTCGCGCGGCTCAGCTGGCGAGTATCAGGCAGATGAGCAGGCAGGTGTCGCGCGGCTCAGCTGGCGAGTATCAGGCAGATGAGCAGGCAGGTGTCGCGCGGCTCAGCTGGCGAGTATCAGGCAGATGAGCAGGCAGGTGTCGCGCGGCTCAGCTGGCGAGTATCAGGCAGATGAGCAGGCAGGTGTCGCGCGGCTCAGCTGGCGAGTATCAGGCAGATGAGCAGGCAGGTGTCGCGCGGCGCAGCTGGCGAGTATCAGGCAGATGAGCAGGCAGGTGTCGCGCGGCTCAGCTGGCGAGTATCAGGCAGATGAGCAGGCAGGTGTCGCGCGGCTCAGCTGGCGAGTATCAGGCAGATGAGCAGGCAGGTGTCGCGCGGCTCAGCTGGCGAGTATCAGGCAGATGAGCAGGCAGGTGTCGCGCGGCTCAGCTGGCGAGTATCAGGCAGATGAGCAGGCAGGTGTCGCGCGGCTCAGCTGGCGAGTATCAGGCAGATGAGCAGGCAGGTGTCGCGCGGCTCAGCTGGCGAGTATCAGGCAGATGAGCAGGCAGGTGTCGCGCGGCTCAGCTGGCGAGTATCAGGCAGATGAGCAGGCAGGTGTCGCGCGGCTCAGCTGGCGAGTATCAGGCAGATGAGCAGGCAGGTGTCGCGCGGCTCAGCTGGCGAGTATCAGGCAGATGAGCAGGCAGGTGTCGCGCGGCTCAGCTGGCGAGTATCAGGCAGATGAGCAGGCAGGTGTCGCGCGGCTCAGCTGGCGAGTATCAGGCAGATGAGCAGGCAGGTGTCGCGCGGCTCAGCTGGCGAGTATCAGGCAGATGAGCAGGCAGGTGTCGCGCGGCTCAGCTGGCGAGTATCAGGCAGATGAGCAGGCAGGTGTCGCGCGGCTCAGCTGGCGAGTATCAGGCAGATGAGCAGGCAGGTGTCGCGCGGCTCAGCTGGCGAGTATCAGGCAGATGAGCAGGCAGGTGTCGCGCGGCTCAGCTGGCGAGTATCAGGCAGATGAGCAGGCAGGTGTCGCGCGGCTCAGCTGGCGAGTATCAGGCAGATGAGCAGGCAGGTGTCGCGCGGCTCAGCTGGCGAGTATCAGGCAGATGAGCAGGCAGGTGTCGCGCGGCTCAGCTGGCGAGTATCAGGCAGATGAGCAGGCAGGTGTCGCGCGGCTCAGCTGGCGAGTATCAGGCAGATGAGCAGGCAGGTGTCGCGCGGCTCAGCTGGCGAGTATCAGGCAGATGAGCAGGCAGGTGTCGCGCGGCTCAGCTGGCGAGTATCAGGCAGATGAGCAGGCAGGTGTCGCGCGGCTCAGCTGGCGAGTATCAGGCAGATGAGCAGGCAGGTGTCGCGCGGCTCAGCTGGCGAGTATCAGGCAGATGAGCAGGCAGGTGTCGCGCGGCTCAGCTGGCGAGTATCAGGCAGATGAGCAGGCAGGTGTCGCGCGGCTCAGCTGGCGAGTATCAGGCAGATGAGCAGGCAGGTGTCGCGCGGCTCAGCTGGCGAGTATCAGGCAGATGAGCAGGCAGGTGTCGCGCGGCTCAGCTGGCGAGTATCAGGCAGATGAGCAGGCAGGTGTCGCGCGGCTCAGCTGGCGAGTATCAGGCAGATGAGCAGGCAGGTGTCGCGCGGCTCAGCTGGCGAGTATCAGGCAGATGAGCAGGCAGGTGTCGCGCGGCTCAGCTGGCGAGTATCAGGCAGATGAGCAGGCAGGTGTCGCGCGGCTCAGCTGGCGAGTATCAGGCAGATGAGCAGGCAGGTGTCGCGCGGCTCAGCTGGCGAGTATCAGGCAGATGAGCAGGCAGGTGTCGCGCGGCTCAGCTGGCGAGTATCAGGCAGATGAGCAGGCAGGTGTCGCGCGGCTCAGCTGGCGAGTATCAGGCAGATGAGCAGGCAGGTGTCGCGCGGCTCAGCTGGCGAGTATCAGGCAGATGAGCAGGCAGGTGTCGCGCGGCTCAGCTGGCGAGTATCAGGCAGATGAGCAGGCAGGTGTCGCGCGGCTCAGCTGGCGAGTATCAGGCAGATGAGCAGGCAGGTGTCGCGCGGCTCAGCTGGCGAGTATCAGGCAGATGAGCAGGCAGGTGTCGCGCGGCTCAGCTGGCGAGTATCAGGCAGATGAGCAGGCAGGTGTCGCGCGGCTCAGCTGGCGAGTATCAGGCAGATGAGCAGGCAGGTGTCGCGCGGCTCAGCTGGCGAGTATCAGGCAGATGAGCAGGCCGGTGTCGCGCGGCTCAGCTGGCGAGTATCAGGCAGATGAGCAGGCAGGTGTCGCGCGGCTCAGCTGGCGAGTATCAGGCAGATGAGCAGGCAGGTGTCGCGCGGCTCAGCTGGCGAGTATCAGGCAGATGAGCAGGCAGGTGTCGCGCGGCTCAGCTGGCGAGTATCAGGCAGATGAGCAGGCAGGTGTCGCGCGGCTCAGCTGGCGAGTATCAGGCAGATGAGCAGGCAGGTGTCGCGCGGCTCAGCTGGCGAGTATCAGGCAGATGAGCAGGCAGGTGTCGCGCGGCTGAGCTGGCGAGTATCAGGCAGATGAGCAGGCAGGGGTCGCGCGGCTCAGCTGGCGAGTATCAGGCAGATGAGCAGGCAGGTGTCGCGCGGCTCAGCTGGCGAGTATCAGGCAGATGAGCAGGCAGGTGTCGCGCGGCTCAGCTGGCGAGTATCAGGCAGATGAGCAGGCAGGTGTCGCGCGGCTCAGCTGGCGAGTATCAGGCAGATGAGCAGGCAGGTGTCGCGCGGCTCAGCTGGCGAGTATCAGGCAGATGAGCAGGCAGGTGTCGCGCGGCTCAGCTGGCGAGTATCAGGCAGATGAGCAGGCAGGTGTCGCGCGGCTCAGCTGGCGAGTATCAGGCAGATGAGCAGGCAGGTGTCGCGCGGCTCAGCTGGCGAGTATCAGGCAGATGAGCAGGCAGGTGTCGCGCGGCTCAGCTGGCGAGTATCAGGCAGATGAGCAGGCAGGTGTCGCGCGGCTCAGCTGGCGAGTATCAGGCAGATGAGCAGGCAGGTGTCGCGCGGCTCAGCTGGCGAGTATCAGGCAGATGAGCAGGCAGGTGTCGCGCGGCTCAGCTGGCGAGTATCAGGCAGATGAGCAGGCAGGTGTCGCGCGGCTCAGCTGGCGAGTATCAGGCAGATGAGCAGGCAGGTGTCGCGCGGCTCAGCTGGCGAGTATCAGGCAGATGAGCAGGCAGGTGTCGCGCGGCTCAGCTGGCGAGTATCAGGCAGATGAGCAGGCAGGTGTCGCGCGGCTCAGCTGGCGAGTATCAGGCAGATGAGCAGGCAGGTGTCGCGCGGCTCAGCTGGCGAGTATCAGGCAGATGAGCAGGCAGGTGTCGCGCGGCTCAGCTGGCGAGTATCAGGCAGATGAGCAGGCAGGTGTCGCGCGGCTCAGCTGGCGAGTATCAGGCAGATGAGCAGGCAGGTGTCGCGCGGCTCAGCTGGCGAGTATCAGGCAGATGAGCAGGCAGGTGTCGCGCGGCTCAGCTGGCGAGTATCAGGCAGATGAGCAGGCAGGTGTCGCGCGGCTCAGCTGGCGAGTATCAGGCAGATGAGCAGGCAGGTGTCGCGCGGCTCAGCTGGCGAGTATCAGGCAGATGAGCAGGCAGGTGTCGCGCGGCTCGGCTGGCGAGTATCAGGCAGATGAGCAGGCAGGTGTCGCGCGGCTCAGCTGGCGAGTATCAGGCAGATGAGCAGGCAGGTGTCGCGCGGCTCAGCTGGCGAGTATCAGGCAGATGAGCAGGCAGGTGTCGCGGGGCTCAGCTGGCGAGTATCAGGCAGATGAGCAGGCAGGTGTCGCGCGGCTCAGCTGGCGAGTATCAGGCAGATGAGCAGGCAGGTGTCGCGCGGCTCAGCTGGCGAGTATCAGGCAGATGAGCAGGCAGGTGTCGCGCGGTTCAGCTGGCGAGTATCAGGCAGATGAGCAGGCAGGTGTCGCGCGGCTCAGCTGGCGAGTATCAGGCAGATGAGCAGGCAGGTGTCGCGCGGCTCAGCTGGCGAGTATCAGGCAGATGAGCAGGCAGGTGTCGCGCGGCTCAGCTGGCGAGTATCAGGCAGATGAGCAGGCAGGTGTCGCGCGGCTCAGCTGGCGAGTATCAGGCAGATGAGCAGGCAGGTGTCGCGCGGCTCAGCTGGCGAGTATCAGGCAGATGAGCAGGCAGGTGTCGCGCGGCTCAGCTGGCGAGTATCAGGCAGATGAGCAGGCAGGTGTCGCGCGGCTCAGCTGGCGAGTATCAGGCAGATGAGCAGGCAGGTGTCGCGCGGCTCAGCTGGCGAGTATCAGGCAGATGAGCAGGCAGGTGTCGCGCGGCTCAGCTGGCGAGTATCAGGCAGATGAGCAGGCAGGTGTCGCGCGGCTCAGCTGGCGAGTATCAGGCAGATGAGCAGGCAGGTGTCGCGCGGCTCAGCTGGCGAGTATCAGGCAGATGAGCAGGCAGGTGTCGCGCGGCTCAGCTGGCGAGTATCAGGCAGATGAGCAGGCAGGTGTCGCGCGGCTCAGCTGGCGAGTATCAGGCAGATGAGCAGGCAGGTGTCGCGCGGCTCAGCTGGCGAGTATCAGGCAGATGAGCAGGCAGGTGACGCGCGGCTCAGCTGGCGAGTATCAGGCAGATGAGCAGGCAGGTGTCGCGCGGCTCAGCTGGCGAGTATCAGGCAGATGAGCAGGCAGGTGTCGCGCGGCTCAGCTGGCGAGTATCAGGCAGATGAGCAGGCAGGTGTCGCGCGGCTCAGCTGGCGAGTATCAGGAAGATGAGCAGGCAGGTGTCGCGCGGCTCAGCTGGCGAGTATCAGGCAGATGAGCAGGCAGGTGTCGCGCGGCTCAGCTGGCGAGTATCAGGCAGATGAGCAGGCAGGTGTCGCGCGGCTCAGCTGGCGAGTATCAGGCAGATGAGCAGGCAGGTGTCGCGCGGCTCAGCTGGCGAGTATCAGGCAGATGAGCAGGCAGGTGTCGCGCGGCTCAGCTGGCGAGTATCAGGCAGATGAGCAGGCAGGTGTCGCGCGGCTCAGCTGGCGAGTATCAGGCAGATGAGCAGGCAGGTGTCGCGCGGCTCAGCTGGCGAGTATCAGGCAGATGAGCAGGCAGGTGTCGCGCGGCTCAGCTGGCGAGTATCAGGCAGATGAGCAGGCAGGTGTCGCGCGGCTCAGCTGGCGAGTATCAGGCAGATGAGCAGGCAGGTGTCGCGCGGCTCAGCTGGCGAGTATCAGGCAGATGAGCAGGCAGGTGTCGCGCGGCTCAGCTGGCGAGTATCAGGCAGATGAGCAGGCAGGTGTCGCGCGGCTCAGCTGGCGAGTATCAGGCAGATGAGCAGGCAGGTGTCGCGCGGCTCAGCTGGCGAGTATCAGGCAGATGAGCAGGCAGGTGTCGCGCGGCTCAGCTGGCGAGTATCAGGCAGATGAGCAGGCAGGTGTCGCGCGGCTCAGCTGGCGAGTATCAGGCAGATGAGCAGGCAGGTGTCGCGCGGCTCAGCTGGCGAGTATCAGGCAGATGAGCAGGCAGGTGTCGCGCGGCTCAGCTGGCGAGTATCAGGCAGATGAGCAGGCAGGTGTCGCGCGGCTCAGCTGGCGAGTATAAGGCAGATGAGCAGGCAGGTGTCGCGCGGCTCAGCTGGCGAGTATCAGGCAGATGAGCAGGCAGGTGTCGCGCGGCTCAGCTGGCGAGTATCAGGCAGATGAGCAGGCAGGTGTCGCGCGGCTCAGCTGGCGAGTATCAGGCAGATGAGCAGGCAGGTGTCGCGCGGCTCAGCTGGCGAGTATCAGGCAGATGAGCAGGCAGGTGTCGCGCGGCTCAGCTGGCGAGTATCAGGCAGATGAGCAGGCAGGTGTCGCGCGGCTCAGCTGGCGAGTATCAGGCAGATGAGCAGGCAGGTGTCGCGCGGCTCAGCTGGCGAGTATCAGGCAGATGAGCAGGCAGGTGTCGCGCGGCTCAGCTGGCGAGTATCAGGCAGATGAGCAGGCAGGTGTCGCGCGGCTCAGCTGGCGAGTATCAGGCAGATGAGCAGGCAGGTGTCGCGCGGCTCAGCTGGCGAGTATCAGGCAGATGAGCAGGCAGGTGTCGCGCGGCTCAGCTGGCGAGTATCAGGCAGATGAGCAGGCAGGTGTCGCGCGGCTCAGCTGGCGAGTATCAGGCAGATGAGCAGGCAGGTGTCGCGCGGCTCAGCTGGCGAGTATCAGGCAGATGAGCAGGCAGGTGTCGCGCGGCTCAGCTGGCGAGTATCAGGCAGATGAGCAGGCAGGTGTCGCGCGGCTCAGCTGGCGAGTATCAGGCAGATGAGCAGGCAGGTGTCGCGCGGCTCAGCTGGCGAGTATCAGGCAGATGAGCAGGCAGGTGTCGCGCGGCTCAGCTGGCGAGTATCAGGCAGATGAGCAGGCAGGTGTCGCGCGGCTCAGCTGGCGAGTATCAGGCAGATGAGCAGGCAGGTGTCGCGCGGCTCAGCTGGCGAGTATCAGGCAGATGAGCAGGCAGGTGTCGCGCGGCTCAGCTGGCGAGTATCAGGCAGATGAGCAGGCAGGTGTCGCGCGGCTCAGCTGGCGAGTATCAGGCAGATGAGCAGGCAGGTGTCGCGCGGCTCAGCTGGCGAGTATCAGGCAGATGAGCAGGCAGGTGTCGCGCGGCTCAGCTGGCGAGTATCAGGCAGATGAGCAGGCAGGTGTCGCGCGGCTCAGCTGGCGAGTATCAGGCAGATGAGCAGGCAGGTGTCGCGCGGCTCAGCTGGCGAGTATCAGGCAGATGAGCAGGCAGGTGTCGCGCGGCTCAGCTGGCGAGTATCAGGCAGATGAGCAGGCAGGTGTCGCGCGGCTCAGCTGGCGAGTATCAGGCAGATGAGCAGGCAGGTGTCGCGCGGCTCAGCTGGCGAGTATCAGGCAGATGAGCAGGCAGGTGTCGCGCGGCTCAGCTGGCGAGTATCAGGCAGATGAGCAGGCAGGTGTCGCGCGGCTCAGCTGGCGAGTATCAGGCAGATGAGCAGGCAGGTGTCGCGCGGCTCAGCTGGCGAGTATCAGGCAGATGAGCAGGCAGGTGTCGCGCGGCTCAGCTGGCGAGTATCAGGCAGATGAGCAGGCAGGTGTCGCGCGGCTCAGCTGGCGAGTATCAGGCAGATGAGCAGGCAGGTGTCGCGCGGCTCAGCTGGCGAGTATCAGGCAGATGAGCAGGCAGGTGTCGCGCGGCTCAGCTGGCGAGTATCAGGCAGATGAGCAGGCAGGTGTCGCGCGGCTCAGCTGGCGAGTATCAGGCAGATGAGCAGGCAGGTGTCGCGCGGCTCAGCTGGCGAGTATCAGGCAGATGAGCAGGCAGGTGTCGCGCGGCTCAGCTGGCGAGTATCAGGCAGATGAGCAGGCAGGTGTCGCGCGGCTCAGCTGGCGAGTATCAGGCAGATGAGCAGGCAGGTGTCGCGCGGCTCAGCTGGCGAGTATCAGGCAGATGAGCAGGCAGGTGTCGCGCGGCTCAGCTGGCGAGTATCAGGCAGATGAGCAGGCAGGTGTCGCGGGGCTCAGCTGGCGAGTATCAGGCAGATGAGCAGGCAGGTGTCGCGCGGCTCAGCTGGCGAGTATCAGGCAGATGAGCAGGCAGGTGTCGCGCGGCTCAGCTGGCGAGTATCAGGCAGATGAGCAGGCAGGTGTCGCGCGGCTCAGCTGGCGAGTATCAGGCAGATGAGCAGGCAGGTGTCGCGCGGCTCAGCTGGCGAGTATCAGGCAGATGAGCAGGCAGGTGTCGCGCGGCTCAGCTGGCGAGTATCAGGCAGATGAGCAGGCAGGTGTCGCGCGGCTCAGCTGGCGAGTATCAGGCAGATGAGCAGGCAGGTGTCGCGCGGCTCAGCTGGCGAGTATCAGGCAGATGAGCAGGCAGGTGTCGCGCGGCTCAGCTGGCGAGTATCAGGCAGATGAGCAGGCAGGTGTCGCGCGGCTCAGCTGGCGAGTATCAGGCAGATGAGCAGGCAGGTGTCGCGCGGCTCAGCTGGCGAGTATCAGGCAGATGAGCAGGCAGGTGTCGCGCGGCTCAGCTGGCGAGTATCAGGCAGATGAGCAGGCAGGTGTCGCGCGGCTCAGCTGGCGAGTATCAGGCAGATGAGCAGGCAGGTGTCGCGCGGCTCAGCTGGCGAGTATCAGGCAGATGAGCAGGCAGGTGTCGCGCGGCTCAGCTGGCGAGTATCAGGCAGATGAGCAGGCAGGTGTCGCGCGGCTCAGCTGGCGAGTATCAGGCAGATGAGCAGGCAGGTGTCGCGCGGCTCAGCTGGCGAGTATAAGGCAGATGAGCAGGCAGGTGTCGCGCGGCTCAGCTGGCGAGTATCAGGCAGATGAGCAGGCAGGTGTCGCGCGGCTCAGCTGGCGAGTATCAGGCAGATGAGCAGGCAGGTGTCGCGCGGCTCAGCTGGCGAGTATCAGGCAGATGAGCAGGCAGGTGTCGCGCGGCTCAGCTGGCGAGTATCAGGCAGATGAGCAGGCAGGTGTCGCGCGGCTCAGCTGGCGAGTATCAGGCAGATGAGCAGGCAGGTGTCGCGCGGCTCAGCTGGCGAGTATCAGGCAGATGAGCAGGCAGGTGTCGCGCGGCTCAGCTGGCGAGTATCAGGCAGATGAGCAGGCAGGTGTCGCGCGGCTCAGCTGGCGAGTATCAGGCAGATGAGCAGGCAGGTGTCGCGCGGCTCAGCTGGCGAGTATCAGGCAGATGAGCAGGCAGGTGTCGCGCGGCTCAGCTGGCGAGTATCAGGCAGATGAGCAGGCAGGTGTCGCGCGGCTCAGCTGGCGAGTATCAGGCAGATGAGCAGGCAGGTGTCGCGAGGTTCAGCTGGCGAGTATGAGGCAGATGAGCAGGCAGGTGTCGCGCGGCTCAGCTGGCGAGTATCAGGCAGATGAGCAGGCAGGTGTCGCGCGGCTCAGCTGGCGACTATCAGGCAAATGAGCAGGCAGGTGTCACACGGCTCAGCTGGCGATTATTATGCAGATGAGCAGGCAGGTGTCGCGGGGCTCAGCTGGCGAGTATCAGGCAGATGAGCAGGCAGGTGTCTCGCAGCTCAGCTGGCGAGTATCAGGAACATGAGCACGCACGTGTCGCGCGGCTCAGCTGGAGAGTATCAGGCAGATGAGCAGGCAGGGGTCGCGCGGCTCAGCTGGCGAGTATGAGGCAGATGAGCAGGCAGGTGTCCCGGGGCTCAGCTGGCGAGTATCAGGCAGATGAGCAGGCATGTGTCGCGAGGTTCAGCTGACGAGTATGAGGCAGATGAGCAGGCACGTGTCCCGCGGCTCATCTGGCGAGTATCAGGCAGATGAGCAGGCAGGTGTCTCGAGGCTCAGCTGGCGAGCATCAGGCAGATGTGCAGGCAGGTGTCGCGGGGCTCAGCAGGTGAGTATCAGCCAGATGAGCAGGCAGGTGTCGCGCGGCTCAGCTGGCGACCATCAGGCAGATGAGCAGGCAGGTGTCTCGAGGCTCAGCTGGCGAGCATCAGGCAGATGTGCAGGCAGGTGTCGCGGGGCTCAGCTGGTGAGTATCAGGCAGATGAGCAGGCAGGTTTCGCGGGGCTCAGCTGGCGAGTATCAGGCAGATGAGCAGGCAGGTCTCGCTCGGCTCAGCTGGCGATCATCAGGCTGATGTGCAGGCAGGTGTCGCGCATCTCCGCTGGCGGGTATCAGGCAGATGAGCAGGCAGGTGTCCCGCGGCTCAGCTGGCGAGTATCAGGCAGATGAGCAGGCAGGTGTCTCGCGGCTCAGTTGGCGGGTATCAGGTAGATGAGCAGGCAGGTGTCCCGCGGCTCAGCTGGCGAGTATCAGGCAGATGAGCAGGCAGGTGTCGCTCGGCTGAGCTGGCGAGTATCAGGCAGATGAGCAGGCAGGTGTCGCGGGGCTCAGCTGGCAAATATCAGGCAGATGAGCAGGCAGATGTCGCGCGGCTCAGCTAGCGAGTATCAGGCAGATGAGCCGGCAGGTGTCGCGTGGCTCAGCTGGCGAGTATCAGGCAGATGAGCAGGCAGGTGTCGCGCGGCTCAGCTGGCGAGTATCAGGCAGATGAGCAGGCAGCTGTCGCGAAGCTCAGCTGGCGAGTATCAGGCAGATGAGCAGGCAGGTGTCGCGCGACTGGGCTTTCGAGTATCAGGCAGATGAGCAGGCAAGTGTCGCTCCACTGAGCAGCCGAGTATCAGGCAGATGAGCAGGCAGGTGTTGCGGGGCTCCGCTGGCGAGTATCAGGCAGATGAGCCGGTAGGTGTCACGCGACTTAGCTAGCGAGTATCAGGCAGATGAGCCGGCAGGTGTCGCGCGGCTCAGCTGGCGAGTATCAGGCAGATGAGCAGGCAGGTGTCACGCGGCTCAGCTGGCGACTATCAGGCAGATGAGCAGGCAGGTGTCGCGAAGCTCAGCTGGCGAGTATCAGACAGATGAGCAGGCAGGTGTCCCGCGGCTGAGCTGACGAGTATCAAGCAGATGAGCAGGCAGGTGTTGCGCGACTCGGCTGTCGAATATCAGGCAGATGAGCAGGCAGGTGTCGCGTGACTGAGATGTCGAGTATCAGGCAGATGAGCAGGCTGGTGTCGCGCGGCTCAGCTGGCGAGTTCAGGCATATGAGCAGGCAGGTGTCGCGCGACTGGGCTGTTGAATATCAGGCAGATGAGCAGGCAGGTGTCGCGCGGCTCAGCTGGCGAGTATCAGGCAGATGAGCAGGCAGGTGTCGCGAGGCTCAGCTGGCGAGTATCAGGCAGATGAGCAGGCAGGTGTCGCGGGGCTCAGCTGGCGAGGATCAGGCAGATGAGCAGGCAGGTGTCCCGCGGCTCAGCTGGCGAGTATCAGGCAGATTAGCAGGCAGGTGTCGCGGGGCTCGGCTGGCGAGTATCAGGCAGATGAGCAGGCAGGTGTCGCGGGGCTCAGCTGGCGAGTATCAGGCAGATGAGCAGGCAGGTGTCTCGCGGCTCAGCTGGCGAGTATCAGGAAGATGCGCAGGCAGGTTTCGCGTGGCTCAGCTGGCGAGCATCAGGCAGATGAGCAGGCAGGTGTCACGGCGCTCAGCTGGCGAGTATCAGACAGATGAGCAGGCAGGTGTCGCGAGTTTCAGCTGGCGAGTATGAGGCAGATGAGCAGGCAGGTGTCTCGCGGCTCAGCTGGCGAGTATCAGAGAGATGAGCAGGCAGGTGTCGCGCTGCTCAGCTGGCGAGCATCAGGCAGATGAGCAGGCAGGTGTCGCGAGGTTCAGCTGGCGAGTATGAGGCAGATGAGCAGGCAGGTGTCCCGCGGCTCAGCTGGCGAGTATCAGGCAGATGAGCAGGCAGGTGTCTCGCGTCTCAGCTGGCGAGGATCAGGAAGATGCGCAGGCAGGTGTCGCGTGGCTCAGCTGGCGAGCATCAGGCAGATGAGCAGGCAGGTGTCGCCAGGCTCAGCTGGCGAGTATGAGGCAGATGAGCAGGCAGATGTCCCGCGGCTCAGCTGGCGAGTATCAGGCAGATGAGCAGGCAGGTGTCGCGCGGCTGAGCTGGCGAGTATCAGGCAGATGAGCAGGCAGGTGTCGCGCAACTGGGCTGTCGAGTATCAGGCAGATGATCAGACAGGTGTCGCGTGACTGAGCTGTCGAGAATCAGGCAGATGAGCAGGCAGGTGTCGCGGGGCTCAGTTGGCGAGTGTCAGGCAGATGAGCAGGCAGGTGTCTCGCGGCTCAGCTGGCGAGTATCAGAGAGATGAGCAGGCAGGTGTCGCGAGGCTCAGCTGGCGAGCATCAGGCAGATGAGCAGGCAGGTGTCCCGCGGCTCAGCTGCCGAGTATCAGGCAGATGAGCAGGCACGTGTCGCGAGGTTCAGCTGGCGAGTATGAGGCAGATGAGCAGGCAGGTGTCTCGCGTCTCAGCTGGCGAGGATCAGGAAGATGCGCAGGCAGGTGTCGCGTGGCTCAGCTGGCGAGCATCAGGCAGATGAGCAGGCAGGTGTCGCGGGGCTCAGCTGGCGAGTATGAGGCAGATGAGCAGGCAGGTGTCCCGCGGCTCAGCTGGCGAGTATCAGGCAGATGAGCAGGCAGGTGTCGCGTGGCTGAGCTCGCGAGTATCAGGCAGATGAGCAGGCAGGTGTCGCGGGCCTCAGCTGGCGAATATCAGGCAGATGAGCAGGCAGGTGTCGCGAAGCTCAGCTGGCGAGTATCAGGCAGATGAGCAGGCAGGTGTCGCGAAGCTCAGCTGGCGAGTATCAGGCAGATGAGCCGGCAGGTGTCGCGCGGCTCAGCTGGCGAGTATCAGGCAGATGAGCAGGCAGGTGTCACGCGGCTCAGCTGGCGAGTATCAGGCAGATGAGCAGGCAGGTGTCGCGATGCGCAGCTGGCGAGTATCAGGCAGATGAGCAGGCAGGTGTCAAGCGGCTGAGCTGGCGAGTATAAGACAGATGAGCAGGCTGGTGTCGCGGGGCTCAGCTGGCGAATATCAGGCAGATGAGCAGGCAGGTGTTCTTTGGCTCAGCTGCCGAGTATCAGGCAGATGAGCAGGCAGGTGTCTCGCGTCTCAGCTGTCGAGGATCAGGAAGATGCGCAGGCAGGTGTCACGTGACTCAGCTGGCGAGCATCAGGCAGATGAGCAGGCAGGTGTCGCGGGGCTCAGCTGGCGAGTATCAGGCAGATGAGCAGGCAGGTGTCGCGGGGCTCAGCTGGCGAGTATAAGGCAGATGAGCAGGCTGGTGTCGCGGGGCTCAGCTGGCGAATATCAGGCAGATGAGCAGGCAGGTGTTCCTTGGCTCAGCTGGCGAGTATCAGGCAGATGAGCAGGCAGGTGTCGCGGGTCTCAGCTGTCGAATATCAGGCAGATGAGCAGGCAGGTGTCTCGCGTCTCAGCTGGCGAGGATCAGGAAGATGTGCAGGCAGGTGTCGCGTGACTCAGCTGGCGAGCATCAGGCAGAGGAGCAGGCAGGTGTCGCGGGGCTCAGCTGGCGAGTATCAGGCAGATGAGCATGCAGGTGTCGCGCGGCTCAGCTTGCGAGTATCAGGCAGATGAGCAGGCAGGTGTCGCGCGGCTGAGCTGGCGAGTATCAGGCAGATGAGCAGGCAGGTGTCGCGGGGCTCAGCTGTCGAATATCAGGCAGATGAGCAGGCAGGTGTCTCCTGGCTCAGCTGGCGAGTATCAGGCAGATGAGCAGGCAGGTGTCGCGCGGCTGAGCTGGCGAGTATCAGGCAGATGAGCAGGCAGGTGTCGCGGGGCTCAGCTGTCGAATATCAGGCAGATGAGCAGGCAGGTGTCGCGCGACTGAGCTGTCGAGTATCAGGCAGATGAGCAGGTAGGTGTCTCGCGTCTCAGCTGGCGAGGATCAGGAAGATGCGCAGGCAGGTGTCGCGTGACTCAGCTGGCGAGCATCAGGCAGATGAGCAGGCAGGTGTCGCGCGGCTCAGCTGGCGAGTATGAGTCAGATGAGCAGGCAGGTGTCCCGCGGCTCAGCTGGCGAGTATCAGGCAGATGAGCAGGCAGGTGTCGCGCGGTTGAGCTGGCGAGTATCAGGCAGATGAGCAGGCAGGTGTCGCTGGGCTCAGCTGGCGAATATCAGGCAGATGAGCAGGCAGGTGTCGCGCGGCTCAGCTGGCGACTATCAGGCAGATGAGCAGGCAGGTGTCTCGCGGCTCAGCTGGTGAGTATCAGGAAGATGCGCAGGCAGGTGTCGCGGGGCTCAGCTGGCGAGTATCAGGCAGATGAGCAGGTAGGTGTCGCGCGGCTGAGCTGGCGAGTATCAGGCAAATGAGCAGGCAGGTGTCGCGCGGCTCAGCTGGCTGTATCAGGCAGATGAGCACGCAGGTGTCGCGGGGCTCAGCTGGCGCGTATCAGGCAGATGCGCAGGCAGGTGTCGCGAGGCTCAGCTGGCGAGTATCAGGCAGTTGAGCAGGCAGGTGTCGCGCGGCTGAGCTGCCGAGTATCAGGCAGATAACAGCAGATGCTCGAGAATATCCGGGTGGACTCCTGAGGCTCGATCCCCCATTTGCGTATGCCGAGCCTCCTTCCTCATGACCTTTGTCCAGAGTGGAAGGCCTCCCCGGCTCCCGGCACATGATCAGTGCATGCTCACTCACGATATCAGTGCATGATCAGCCACGTGATCACTGACGGCACAGTCACGTGATCAGCGCCTCTCAGTAACGTGATCACCGGATGATAAACACGTGATCAGTGAACGAACAGCCACGTGATCACTGCATGCTCAGTCAGGTGGTCAGTTCCTGATCAGCCACCTGATCAGTGCGTGCACAGTCCCATGATCAACGCCTGTCAGTCACTGATCACTGCCTGATAAACACGTGATCAGTGCCCGAAAAGCCACGTCATCAGTGCATGGGCAGTCACGTGATCAGTGCACGGTAGCCACGTGGTCAGTGCGTGCACAGTCCCATGATTAGCGCCTGTCAGTCACTGATCATTGCCTGATAAACACGTGATCAGTGCATGATGAGCCATGTGATCAGTGCCTGATGAGGCACGTCATCATTGCATGCGCAGTCACGTGATCAGTTCATGATAGCCACGTGATCAGTGCATGCTCAGACACGTGATCTGTACTTGATCAGCCACGTGATCAGTGCCTGCTGAGCTGCGTGATTCCTGCTGGATCATCTGCTTGACAATTGCCAGCTGAGTTGCGTGATTCCTGCCTGGTCACCTGCTTGATTATTGCCAGTTGAGCAGCATGATTCGTCACTGCTGAGCTCCATGCTTATTGCCTGCTGTTTGCGTGGTTCGTGTCTGCTCAGCTCTTTGAGTATTGCCTCCTGAGGTCCCTGTTCGGTCGCCACCTACCGGGGACCAGCCCCAACTGATCCAGGGTATTCGAAGGAGAGATGGCCTAGGCGACTATTTATATGCTAATCAGAGATATCAAGAATAATAGTATGAGGAGAGCTCAGTAGGAAAATTCAGTGGAGAAAAGAGAATGAGTAGCTTGGTTTACGCGGAAGACAAATCAAACTTCAGGACAAGAAGTTTGCACCACTTATGTAGGCCGAAGGCGCCCTCTCGAATGGCAGAAGGTGCCTCATCCTAGGCACCTTCTCGAGTGGGTCTTAGCAGCCGAGACATAGTTAGTAAGCGTGGTGGGTTCCGCGCTCCAGTTGGAGACTCAGCTGGAATTTAAAGGGAAGAATGACAAGGAACTTTATGAATTGGAGCTGTAAGTTAACTCTTTGACAGAGAGAGCGAGATGGTGGTGGGGGACAGCCCCCAGTGAAATCAGAGGTGAGAGCACAAAGCAATACAGTAGGCAGACTCTGGTTTTTTTGGGGGGGAGATGCTCAAGAACATCCGGGTGGACTCCTGAGGCTCGATCCCGCATTTGCGTATGCCGAGCCTCCTTCCTCATGACCTTTGTCCAGAGTGGAATGCCTCCCCGGCTCCCGGCACATGATCAGTGCATGCTCAGTCACGATATCAGTGCATGACCAGCGACGTGATCACTGACGGCACAGTCACGTGATCAGCATCTCTCAGTCACTTGATCACTGTATGATAAACACGTGATCAGTGAACGACCAGCCACGTGATCACTGCATGCGCAGTCAAGTTGTCAGTTCCTGATCAGCCACATCATCAGTGCGTGCACAGTCCCATGATCCGCGCCTTTCAGTCACTGATCACTGTCTGATAAACACGTGATGAGTGCCCGATCAGCCAGGTCATCAGTGCATGTGAAGTCACTTGATCAGTGCGTGCACAGTCCCATGATCAGCGCCTGTCAGTCACTGATCATTGCCTGATAAACACGTGATCAGTGCATGATGAGCCATGTGATCAGTGCCTGATCGACCACGTCATCAGTGCATGTGCAGTCACGTGATCAGTGCAAGATGGCCACGTGATCAGTGCATGCTCAGTCACGTGATATGTACTTGATCAGCCACGTGATCAGTGCCTGCAGAGTCACGTGATCAGAGCCAGCTGAGCTCGGTGATTCCTGTCGGCTCATCTGCATGACAATTGCCAGCTGAGCTGCGTGATTCCTGTCGGCTCATCTGCTTGACAATTGCAAGCTGAGCTGCGTGATTCCTGCCTGGTCACCTGCTTGATTATTGCCAGTTGAGCAGCATGATTCGTCACAGCTGAGCTCCATGCTTATTGCCTGCTGATTGCGTGGTTCGTGTCTGCTCAGCTCTTTGAGTATTGCCTCCTGAGGTCCCTGTTCGGTCGCCACCTGCCGGGGACCAGCCCCAACTGATCCAGGGTATTCAAAGGAGAGATGGCCTAGGCGACTATTTATATGCTATTCAGAGATGTCAAGAATAATAGTATGAGGAGAGCTCAGTAGGAAAATTCGGTGGAGAAAAGAGACTGAGTAGCTTGGTTTACGCGCAAGACCTATCAAACTTCAAGACAAGAAGTTTGCACCACTTACGTAGGCCACAGGAGCCCTCTCGAATAGCGAAAGGTGCCTCACCCTAGACACCTTCTCGAGTGGGTCTTAGCAGCCCAGGCATAATTAGTAAGCGTGGTGGGTTCCGCGCTCCAGACGGAGACTCAGCTGGAAGTTAAACGGAAGAATGACAAGGAACTTTACGAATCGGAGCTGTAAGTTAACTCTTTGACAGAGAGAGCGAGATGGTGGTGGAGGACAGCCCCCAGTGAAATCAGAGGTGAGAGCACAAAGCAATACAGTAGGCAGAGTCTGGTTTTTTGGGGGGGAGATGCTCGAGAACATCCGGGTGGACTCCTGAGGCTCGATCCCGCATTTGCGTATGCCGAGCCTCCTTCCTCATGACCTTTGTCCAGAGTGGAATGCCTCCCCGGCTCCCGGCACATGATCAGTGCATGCTCAGTCACGATATCAGAGCCTGCTCAGCCACGTGATCACTGATGGCACAGTCACGTGATCAGCGCCTCTCACTCACGTGATCACCGTATGATAAACACGTGATCAGTGAACGACCAGCCACGTGATCACTGCATGCGCAGTCAGGTGGTCAGTTCCTGATCAGCCACCTGATCAGTGCGTTCACAGTCCCCTGATCAGCGCCTGTGAGTTACTGATCACTGCCTGATAAACACGTGATCAGTGCCCGAACAGCCACGTCATCAGTGCATGCGCAGTCACGTGATCAGTGCATGATAGCCACGTGATCAGTGCGTGCACAGTCCCATGATCAGCGCCTGTCAGTCACTGATCACAGCCTGATAAACACGTGATCAGTGCATGATGAGCCATGTGATCAGTGCCTGATCAGCCACGTCATCAGTGCATGCGCAGTCACGTCATCAGTGCATGATAGCCACGTGATCAGTGCATGCTCAGTCATGTGATCTGTACTTGATCAGCCACGTGATCAGTGCCTGCAGAGTCACGTGATCAGGGCCTGCTGAGCTGCGTGATTCCTGCCGGCTCATCTGCATGACAATTGCCATCTGAGCTGCGTCATTCCTGTCGGCTCATCTGCTTGACAATTGCCAGCTGAGCTGCGTGATTCCTGCCTGGTCACGTGCTTGATTATTGGCAGTTGAGCAGCATGATTCGTCACTGCTGAGCTCCATGCTTATTGCCTGCTGATTGCGTGGTTCGTGTCTGCTCACCTCTTTGAGTATCGCCGCCTGAGGTCCCTGTTCGGTCGCCACCTGCCGGGGACCAGCCCCAACTGATCCAGGGTATTCGAAGGAGAGATGGCCTAGGCGACTATTTATATGCTAATCAGAGATGTCAAGAATAATAGTATGAGGAGAGCTCAGTAGGAAAATTCGGTGGAGAAAAGAGACTGAGTAGCTTGGTTTACGCGGAAGACCAATCAAACTTCAAGACAAGAAGTTTGCACCACTTACGTAGGCCGCAGGCGCCCTCTCGAATAGCGAAAGGTGCCTCACCCTAGACACCTTCTCGAGTGGGTCTTAGCAGCCCAGGCATAATTAGTAAGCGTGGTGGGTTCTGCGCTCCAGATGGAGACTCAGCTGGAAGTTAAAGGGAAGAATGACAAGGAACTTTATGAATCGGAGCTCTAAGTTAACACTTTGACAGAGAGAGCGAGATGGTGGTGGGGGACAGCCCCCAGTGAAATCAGAGGTGAGAGCACAAAGCAATACAGTAGGCAGACTTCCGTTTTTTTGGGGCGGAGATGCTCGAGAACATCCGGGTGGACTCCTGAGGCTCGATCCCGCATTTGCGTATGCCGAGCCTCCTTCCTCATGACCTTTGTCCAGAGTGGAATGCCTCCCCGGCTCCCGGTACATGATCAGTGCATGCTCAGTCACAATATCAGTGCCTGCTCAGCCACGTGATCACTGACGGCACAGTCACGTGATCAGCGCCTCTCACTCACGTGATCACCGTATGATTAACACGTGATCAGTGAACGACCAGCCACGTGATCACTGCATGCGCAGTCAGGTGGTCAGTTCCTGATCAGCCACCTGATCAGTGCGTGCACAGTCCCCTGATCAGCGCCTGTCAGTCACTGATCACTGCCTGATAAACACGTGATCAGTGCATGATGAGCCATGTGATCAGTGCCTGATCAGTCACGTCATCAGTGCATGCGCAGTCACGTCATCAGTGCATGATAGCCACGTGATCAGTGCATGCTCAGTCATGTGATCTGTACTTGATCAGCCACGTGATCAGTGCCTGCAGAGTCACGTGATCAGGGCCTGCTGAGCTGCGTGATTCCTGCCGGCTCATCTGCATGACAATTGCCAGCTGAGCTGCGTGATACCTGTCGGCTCATCTGCTTGACAATTGCCAGCTGAGCTGCGTGATTCCTGCCTGGTCACGTGCTTGATTATTGCCAGTTGAGCAGCATGATTCGTCACTGTTGAGCTCCATGCTTATTGCCTGCTGATTGCGTGGTTCGTGTCTGCTCAGCTCTTTGAGTATTGGCTCCTGAGGTCCCTGTTCGGTCGCCACTTGCCGGGGACCAGCCCCAACTGATCCAGGTTATTCGAAGGAGAGATGGCCTAGGCGACTATTTATATGCTAATCAGAGATGTCAAGAATAATAGTATGAGAAGAGCTCAGTAGGAAAATTCGGTGGAGAAAAAAGACTGAGTAGCTTGGTTTACGCGGAAGACCAATCAAACTTCAAGACAAGAAGTTTGCACCACTTACGTAGGCCGCAGGCGCCCTCTCGAATAGCGAAAGGTGCCTCACCCTAGACACCTTCTCCAGTGGGTCTTAGCAGCCCAGGCATAATTAGTAAGCGTGGTGGGTTCCGAGCTCCAGATGGAGACTCAGCTGGAAGTTAAAGGGAAGAATGACAAGGAACTTTATGAATTGGAGCTGTAAGTTAACTCTTTGACAGAGAGAGCGAGATGGTGGTGGGGGACAGCCCCCAGTGAAATCAGAGGTGAGATCACAAAGCAATACAGTAGGCAGACTCTGGTTTTTGTGGGGGGGAGATGCTCGAGAACATCCGGGTGGATTCCTGAGGCTCGATCCCGCATTTGCGTATGCCGAGCCTCCTTCCTCATGACCTTTGTCCAGAGTGGAATGCCTCCCCGGCGCCCGGCACATGATCAGTGCATGCTCAGTCACGATATCAGTGCCTGCTCAGCCACGTGATCACTGACGGCACAGTCACGTGATCAGCGCCTCTCACTCACGTGATCACCGTATGATTAACACGTGATCAGTGAACGACCAGCCACGTGATCACTGCATGCGCAGTCTGGTGGTCAGTTCCTGATCAGCCACCTGATCAGTGCGTGCACAGTCCCCTGATCAGCGCCTGTCAGTCACTGATCACTGCCTGATAAACACGTGATCAGTGCCCGAACAGCCATGTCATCAGTGCATGGGCAGTCACGTGATCAGTGCATGATAGCCACGTGATCAGTGCGTGCACAGTCCCATGATCAGCGCCTGTCAGTCACTGATCATTGCCTGATAAACAGGTCATCAGTGCATGATGAGCCATGTGATCAGTGCCTGATCAGCCACGTCATCAGTGCATGATAGCCACGTGATCAGTGCATGCTCAGTCACGTGATCTGTACTTGATCAGCCACGTGATCAGTGCCTGCAGAGTCACGTGATCAGGGCCTGCTGAGCTGCGTGATTCCTGCCAGCTCATCTGCATGACAATTGCCAGCTGAGCTGCGTGATTCCTGTCGGCTCATCTACTTGACAATTGCAAGCTGAGCTGCGTGATTCCTGCCTGGTCACGTGCTTGATTATTGCCAGTTGAGCAGCATGATTCGTCACAGCTGAGCTCCATGCTTATTGCCTGCTGATTGCGTGGTTCGTGTCTGCTCAGCTCTTTGAGTATTGGCTCCTGAGGTCTCTGTTCGGTCGCCACGTGCCGGGGACCAGCCCTAACTGATCCAGGGTATTCGAAGGAGAGATGGCCTAGGCGACTATTTATTTGCTAATCAGAGATGTCAAGAATAATAGTATGAGGAGAGCTCAGTAGGAAAATTCGGTGGAGAAAAGAGACTGAGTTGCTTGGTTTACGCGCAAGACCAATCAAACTTCAAAACAAGAAGTTTGCACCACTTACGTAGGCCGCAGGCGCCCTCTCGAATAGCGAAAGGTGCCTCACCCTAGACACCTTCTCGAGTGGGTCTTAGCAGCCCAGGCATAATTAGTAAGCGTGGTGGGTTCCACGCTCCAGATGGAGGCTCAGCTGGAAGTTAAAGGGAAGAATGACAAGGAACTTTATGAATCGGAGCTGTAAGTTAACTCTTTGACAGAGAGAGCGAGATGGTGGTGGGGGACAGCCCCCAGTGAAATCAGAGGTGAGAGCACAAAGCAATACTGTAGGCAGACTCTGGTTTTTTGGGGGGGAGATGCTCGAGAATATCCGGGTGGACTCCTGAGGCTCGATCCCGCATTTGCGTATGCCGAGCCTCCTTCCTCATGACCTTTGTTCAGAGTGGAAGGCCTCCCCGGCACCCGGCACATGATCAGTGCATGCTCAGTCACGATATCAGTGCCTGCTCAGCCACGTGATCAATGACGGCACAGTCAGGTGATCAGCGCCTCTCACTCACGTGATCACCGTATGATAAACACGTGATCAGTGAACGACCAGCCACGTGATCACTGCATGCGCAGTCAGGTGGTCAGTTCCTGATCAGCCACCAGATCAGTGCGTGCACAGTCCCCTGATCAGCGCCTGTCAGTCACTGATCATTGCCTGATAAACACGGGATCAGTGCATGATGAGCCATGTGATCAGTGCCTGATCAGCCACGTCATCAGTGCATGCGCAGTCACGTCATCAGTGCATGATAGCCACGTGATCAGTGCATGCTCAGTCAGGTGATCTGTACTTGATCAGCCACGTGATCAGTGCCTGCAGAGTCACGTGATCAGGGCCTGCTGAGCTGCGTGATTCCTGCCGGCTCATCTGCATGACAATTGCCAGCTGAGCTGCGTGATTCCTGTCGGCTCATCTGCTTGACAATTGCCAGCTGAGCTGCGTGATTCCTGCCTGGTCACGTGCTTGATTATTGCCAGTTGAGCAGCATGATTAGTCACTGCTGAGCTCCATGCTTATTGCCTGCTGATTGCGTGGTTTGTGTTTGCTCAGCTCTTTGAGTATCGCCTCCAGAGGTCCCTGTTCGGTCGCCACCTGCCGGGGACCAGCCCCAACTGATCCAGGGTATTCGAAGGAGAGATGGCCTAGGCGACTATTTATATGCTAATCAGAGATGTCAAGAATAATAGTATGAGGAGAGCTCAGTAGGAAAATTCGGTGGAGAAAAGAGACTGAGTAGCTTGGTTTACGCGGAAGACCAATCAAACTTCAAGACAAGCAGTTTGCACCACATACGTAGGCCGCAGGCACCCTCTCGAATAGCGAAAGGTGCCTCACCCTACACACCTTCTCGAGTGGGTCTTAGCAGCCCAGGCATAATTAGTAAGCGTGGTGGGTTCCGCGCTCCAGATGGAGACTCAGCTGGAAGTTAAAGGGAAGAATGACAAGGAACTTTATGAATCGGAGCTGTAAGTTAACTCTTTGACAGAGAGAGCGAGATGGTGGTGGGGGACAGCCCCCAGTGAAATCAGAGGTGAGAGCACAAAGCAATACAGTAGGCAGACTTCCGTTTTTTTGGGGCGGAGATGCTCGAGAACATCCGGGTGGACTCCTGAGGCTCGATCCCGCATTTGCGTATGCCGAGCCTCCTTCCTCATGACCTTTGTCCAGAGTGGAATGCCTCCCCGGCTCCCGGTACATGATCAGTGCATGCTCAGTCACGATATCAGTGCCTGCTCAGCCACGTGATCACTGACGGCACAGTCACGTGATCAGCGCCTCTCACTCACGTGATCACCGTATGATTAACACGTGATCAGTGAACGACCAGCCACGTGATCACTGCATGCGCAGTCAGGTGGTCAGTTCCTGATCAGCCACCTGATCAGTGCGTGCACAGTCCCCTGATCAGCGCCTGTCAGTCACTGATCACTGCCTGATAAACACGTGATCAGTGCCCAAACAGCCACGTCATCAGTGCATGGGCAGTCACGTGATCAGTGCATGATAGCCACGTGATCAGTGCGTGCACAGTCCCATGATCAGCGCCTGTCAGTCACTGATCATTGTCTGATAAACACGTGATCAGTGCATGATGAGCCATGTGATCAGTGCCTGATCAGTCACGTCATCAGTGCATGCGCAGTCACGTCATCAGTGCATGATAGCCACGTGATCAGTGCATGCTCAGTCATGTGATCTGTACTTGATCAGCCACGTGATCAGTGCCTGCAGAGTCACGTGATCAGGGCCTGCTGAGCTGCGTGATTCCTGCCGGCTCATCTGCATGACAATTGCCAGCTGAGCTGCGTGATACCTGTCGGCTCATCTGCTTGACAATTGCCAGCTGAGCTGCGTGATTCCTGCCTGGTCACGTGCTTGATTATTGCCAGTTGAGCAGCATGATTCGTCACTGTTGAGCTCCATGCTTATTGCCTGCTGATTGCGTGGTTCGTGTCTGCTCAGCTCTTTGAGTATTGGCTCCTGAGGTCCCTGTTCGGTCGCCACCTGCCGGGGACAAGCCCCAACTGATCCAGGTTATTCGAAGGAGAGATGGCCTAGGCGACTATTTATATGCTAATCAGAGATGTCAAGAATAATAGTATGAGAAGAGCTCAGTAGGAAAATTCGGTGGAGAAAAAAGACTGAGTAGCTTGGTTTACGCGGAAGACCAATCAAACTTCAAGACAAGAAGTTTGCACCACTTACGTAGGCCGCAGGCGCCCTCTCGAATAGCGAAAGGTGCCTCACCCTAGACACCTTCTCCAGTGGGTCTTAGCAGCCCAGGCATAATTAGTAAGCGTGGCGGGTTCCGAGCTCCAGATGGAGACTCAGCTGGAAGTTAAAGGGAAGAATGACAAGGAACTTTATGAATCGGAGCTGTAAGTTAACTCTTTGACAGAGAGAGCGAGATGGTGGTGGGGGACAGCCCAAAGTGAAATCAGAGGTGAGATCACAAAGCAATACAGTAGGCAGACTCTGGTTTTTGTGGGGGGGAGATGCTCGAGAACATCCGGGTGGATTCCTGAGGCTCGATCCCGCATTTGCGTATGCCGAGCCTCCTTCCTCATGACCTTTGTCCAGAGTGGAATGCCTCCCCGGCGCCCGGCACATGATCAGTGCATGCTCAGTCACGATATCAGTGCCTGCTCAGCCACGTGATCACTGACGGCACAGTCACGTGATCAGCGCCTCTCACTCACGTGATCACCGTATGATTAACACGTGATCAGTGAACGACCAGCCACGTGATCACTGCATGCGCAGTCTGGTGGTCAGTTCCTGATCAGCCACCTGATCAGTGCGTGCACAGTCAGCGCCTGTCAGGATCACTGCCTGATAAACACGTGATCAGTGCCACGTCATCAGTGCAGCAGTCACGTGATCAGTGCCCATCAGTGCGTCCCCCTGATCAGCGCCTGTCAGTCACTGATCACTGCCTGATAAACACGTGATCAGTGCCCGAACAGCCATGTCATCAGTGCATGGGCAGTCACGTGATCAGTGCATGATAGCCACGTGATCAGTGCGTGCACAGTCCCATGATCAGCGCCTGTCAGTCACTGATCATTGCCTGATAAACAGGTCATCAGTGCATGATGAGCCATGTGATCAGTGCCTGATCAGCCACGTCATCAGTGCATGATAGCCACGTGATCAGTGCATGCTCAGTCACGTGATCTGTACTTGATCAGCCACGTGATCAGTGCCTGCAGAGTCACGTGATCAGGGCCTGCTGAGCTGCGTGATTCCTGCCAGCTCATCTGCATGACAATTGCCAGCTGAGCTGCGTGATTCCTGTCGGCTCATCTACTTGACAATTGCAAGCTGAGCTGCGTGATTCCTGCCTGGTCACGTGCTTGATTATTGCCAGTTGAGCAGCATGATTCGTCACAGCTGAGCTCCATGCTTATTGCCTGCTGATTGCGTGGTTCGTGTCTGCTCAGCTCTTTGAGTATTGGCTCCTGAGGTCTCTGTTCGGTCGCCACGTGCCGGGGACCAGCCCTAACTGATCCAGGGTATTCGAAGGAGAGATGGCCTAGGCGACTATTTATTTGCTAATCAGAGATGTCAAGAATAATAGTATGAGGAGAGCTCAGTAGGAAAATTCGGTGGAGAAAAGAGACTGAGTTGCTTGGTTTACGCGCAAGACCAATCAAACTTCAAAACAAGAAGTTTGCACCACTTACGTAGGCCGCAGGCGCCCTCTCGAATAGCGAAAGGTGCCTCACCCTAGACACCTTCTCGAGTGGGTCTTAGCAGCCCAGGCATAATTAGTAAGCGTGGTGGGTTCCACGCTCCAGATGGAGGCTCAGCTGGAAGTTAAAGGGAAGAATGACAAGGAACTTTATGAATCGGAGCTGTAAGTTAACTCTTTGACAGAGAGAGCGAGATGGTGGTGGGGGACAGCCCCCAGTGAAATCAGAGGTGAGAGCACAAAGCAATACTGTAGGCAGACTCTGGTTTTTTGGGGGGAGATGCTCGAGAATATCCGGGTGGACTCCTGAGGCTCGATCCCGCATTTGCGTATGCCGAGCCTCCTTCCTCATGACCTTTGTTCAGAGTGGAAGGCCTCCCCGGCACCCGGCACATGATCAGTGCATGCTCAGTCACGATATCAGTGCCTGCTCAGCCACGTGATCAATGACGGCACAGTCAGGTGATCAGCGCCTCTCACTCACGTGATCACCGTATGATAAACACGTGATCAGTGAACGACCAGCCACGTGATCACTGCATGCGCAGTCAGGTGGTCAGTTCCTGATCAGCCACCAGATCAGTGCGTGCACAGTCCCCTGATCAGCGCCTGTCAGTCACTGATCACTGCCTGATAAACACGTGATCAGTGCCCGAACAGCCACGTCATCAGTGTATGCGCAGTCAGGTGGTCAGTTCCTGATCAGCCACCAGATCAGTGCGTGCACAGTCCCATGATCAGCGCCAGTCAGTTACTGATCATTGCCTGATAAACACGGGATCAGTGCATGATGAGCCATGTGATCAGTGCCTGATCAGCCACGTCATCAGTGCATGCGCAGTCACGTCATCAGTGCATGATAGCCACGTGATCAGTGCATGCTCAGTCAGGTGATCTGTACTTGATCAGCCACGTGATCAGTGCCTGCAGAGTCACGTGATCAGGGCCTGCTGAGCTGCGTGATTCCTGCCGGCTCATCTGCATGACAATTGCCAGCTGAGCTGCGTGATTCCTGTCGGCTCATCTGCTTGACAATTGCCAGCTGAGCTGCGTGATTCCTGCCTGGTCACGTGCTTGATTATTGCCAGTTGAGCAGCATGATTAGTCACTGCTGAGCTCCATGCTTATTGCCTGCTGATTGCGTGGTTTGTGTTTGCTCAGCTCTTTGAGTATCGCCTCCAGAGGTCCCTGTTCGGTCGCCACCTGCCGGGGACCAGCCCCAACTGATCCAGGGTATTCGAAGGAGAGATGGCCTAGGCGACTATTTATATGCTAATCAGAGATGTCAAGAATAATAGTATGAGGAGAGCTCAGTAGGAAAATTCGGTGGAGAAAAGAGACTGAGTAGCTTGGTTTACGCGGAAGACCAATCAAACTTCAAGACAAGCAGTTTGCACCACATACGTAGGCCGCAGGCACCCTCTCGAATAGCGAAAGGTGCCTCACCCTACACACCTTCTCGAGTGGGTCTTAGCAGCCCAGGCATAATTAGTAAGCGTGGTGGGTTCCGCGCTCCAGATGGAGACTCAGCTGGAAGTTAAAGGGAAGAATGACAAGGAACTTTATGAATCGGAGCTGTAAGTTAACTCTTTGACAGAGAGAGCGAGATGGTGGTGGGGGACAGCCCCCAGTGAAATCAGAGGTGAGAGCACAAAGCAATACAGTAGGCAGACTTCCGTTTTTTGGGGCGGAGATGCTCGAGAACATCCGGGTGGACTCCTGAGGCTCGATCCCGCATTTGCGTATGCCGAGCCTCCTTCCTCATGACCTTTGTCCAGAGTGGAATGCCTCCCCGGCTCCCGGTACATGATCAGTGCATGCTCAGTCACGATATCAGTGCCTGCTCAGCCACGTGATCACTGACGGCACAGTCACGTGATCAGCGCCTCTCACTCACGTGATCACCGTATGATTAACACGTGATCAGTGAACGACCAGCCACGTGATCACTGCATGCGCAGTCAGGTGGTCAGTTCCTGATCAGCCACCTGATCAGTGCGTGCACAGTCCCCTGATCAGCGCCTGTCAGTCACTGATCACTGCCTGATAAACACGTGATCAGTGCCCAAACAGCCACGTCATCAGTGCATGGGCAGTCACGTGATCAGTGCATGATAGCCACGTGATCAGTGCGTGCACAGTCCCATGATCAGCGCCTGTCAGTCACTGATCATTGTCTGATAAACACGTGATCAGTGCATGATGAGCCATGTGATCAGTGCCTGATCAGTCACGTCATCAGTGCATGCGCAGTCACGTCATCAGTGCATGATAGCCACGTGATCAGTGCATGCTCAGTCATGTGATCTGTACTTGATCAGCCACGTGATCAGTGCCTGCAGAGTCACGTGATCAGGGCCTGCTGAGCTGCGTGATTCCTGCCGGCTCATCTGCATGACAATTGCCAGCTGAGCTGCGTGATACCTGTCGGCTCATCTGCTTGACAATTGCCAGCTGAGCTGCGTGATTCCTGCCTGGTCACGTGCTTGATTATTGCCAGTTGAGCAGCATGATTCGTCACTGTTGAGCTCCATGCTTATTGCCTGCTGATTGCGTGGTTCGTGTCTGCTCAGCTCTTTGAGTATTGGCTCCTGAGGTCCCTGTTCGGTCGCCACCTGCCGGGGACAAGCCCCAACTGATCCAGGTTATTCGAAGGAGAGATGGCCTAGGCGACTATTTATATGCTAATCAGAGATGTCAAGAATAATAGTATGAGAAGAGCTCAGTAGGAAAATTCGGTGGAGAAAAAAGACTGAGTAGCTTGGTTTACGCGGAAGACCAATCAAACTTCAAGACAAGAAGTTTGCACCACTTACGTAGGCCGCAGGCGCCCTCTCGAATAGCGAAAGGTGCCTCACCCTAGACACCTTCTCCAGTGGGTCTTAGCAGCCCAGGCATAATTAGTAAGCGTGGCGGGTTCCGAGCTCCAGATGGAGACTCAGCTGGAAGTTAAAGGGAAGAATGACAAGGAACTTTATGAATCGGAGCTGTAAGTTAACTCTTTGACAGAGAGAGCGAGATGGTGGTGGGGGACAGCCCAAAGTGAAATCAGAGGTGAGATCACAAAGCAATACAGTAGGCAGACTCTGGTTTTTGTGGGGGGAGATGCTCGAGAACATCCGGGTGGATTCCTGAGGCTCGATCCCGCATTTGCGTATGCCGAGCCTCCTTCCTCATGACCTTTGTCCAGAGTGGAATGCCTCCCCGGCGCCCGGCACATGATCAGTGCATGCTCAGTCACGATATCAGTGCCTGCTCAGCCACGTGATCACTGACGGCACAGTCACGTGATCAGCGCCTCTCACTCACGTGATCACCGTATGATTAACACGTGATCAGTGAACGACCAGCCACGTGATCACTGCATGCGCAGTCTGGTGGTCAGTTCCTGATCAGCCACCTGATCAGTGCGTGCACAGTCCCCTGATCAGCGCCTGTCAGTCACTGATCACTGCCTGATAAACACGTGATCAGTGCCCGAACAGCCATGTCATCAGTGCATGGGCAGTCACGTGATCAGTGCATGATAGCCACGTGATCAGTGCGTGCACAGTCCCATGATCAGCGCCTGTCAGTCACTGATCATTGCCTGATAAACAGGTCATCAGTGCATGATGAGCCATGTGATCAGTGCCTGATCAGCCACGTCATCAGTGCATGATAGCCACGTGATCAGTGCATGCTCAGTCACGTGATCTGTACTTGATCAGCCACGTGATCAGTGCCTGCAGAGTCACGTGATCAGGGCCTGCTGAGCTGCGTGATTCCTGCCAGCTCATCTGCATGACAATTGCCAGCTGAGCTGCGTGATTCCTGTCGGCTCATCTACTTGACAATTGCAAGCTGAGCTGCGTGATTCCTGCCTGGTCACGTGCTTGATTATTGCCAGTTGAGCAGCATGATTCGTCACAGCTGAGCTCCATGCTTATTGCCTGCTGATTGCGTGGTTCGTGTCTGCTCAGCTCTTTGAGTATTGGCTCCTGAGGTCTCTGTTCGGACGCCACGTGCCGGGGACCAGCCCTAACTGATCCAGGGTATTCGAAGGAGAGATGGCCTAGGCGACTATTTATTTGCTAATCAGAGATGTCAAGAATAATAGTATGAGGAGAGCTCAGTAGGAAAATTCGGTGGAGAAAAGAGACTGAGTTGCTTGGTTTACGCGCAAGACCAATCAAACTTCAAAACAAGAAGTTTGCACCACTTACGTAGGCCGCAGGCGCCCTCTCGAATAGCGAAAGGTGCCTCACCCTAGACACCTTCTCGAGTGGGTCTTAGCAGCCCAGGCATAATTAGTAAGCGTGGTGGGTTCCACGCTCCAGATGGAGGCTCAGCTGGAAGTTAAAGGGAAGAATGACAAGGAACTTTATGAATCGGAGCTGTAAGTTAACTCTTTGACAGAGAGAGCGAGATGGTGGTGGGGGACAGCCCCCAGTGAAATCAGAGGTGAGAGCACAAAGCAATACTGTAGGCAGACTCTGGTTTTTGGGGGGGAGATGCTCGAGAATATCCGGGTGGACTCCTGAGGCTCGATCCCGCATTTGCGTATGCCGAGCCTCCTTCCTCATGACCTTTGTTCAGAGTGGAAGGCCTCCCCGGCACCCGGCACATGATCAGTGCATGCTCAGTCACGATATCAGTGCCTGCTCAGCCACGTGATCACTGACGGCACAGTCAGGTGATCAGCGCCTCTCACTCACGTGATCACCGTATGATAAACACGTGATCAGTGAACGACCAGCCACGTGATCACTGCATGCGCAGTCAGGTGGTCAGTTCCTGATCAGCCACCAGATCAGTGCGTGCACAGTCCCCTGATCAGCGCCTGTCAGTCACTGATCACTGCCTGATAAACACGTGATCAGTGCCCGAACAGCCACGTCATCAGTGTATGCGCAGTCAGGTGGTCAGTTCCTGATCAGCCACCAGATCAGTGCGTGCACAGTCCCATGATCAGCGCCAGTCAGTTACTGATCATTGCCTGATAAACACGGGATCAGTGCATGATGAGCCATGTGATCAGTGCCTGATCAGCCACGTCATCAGTGCATGCGCAGTCACGTCATCAGTGCATGATAGCCACGTGATCAGTGCATGCTCAGTCAGGTGATCTGTACTTGATCAGCCACGTGATCAGTGCCTGCAGAGTCACGTGATCAGGGCCTGCTGAGCTGCGTGATTCCTGCCGGCTCATCTGCATGACAATTGCCAGCTGAGCTGCGTGATTCCTGTCGGCTCATCTGCTTGACAATTGCCAGCTGAGCTGCGTGATTCCTGCCTGGTCACGTGCTTGATTATTGCCAGTTGAGCAGCATGATTAGTCACTGCTGAGCTCCATGCTTATTGCCTGCTGATTGCGTGGTTTGTGTTTGCTCAGCTCTTTGAGTATCGCCTCCAGAGGTCCCTGTTCGGTCGCCACCTGCCGGGGACCAGCCCCAACTGATCCAGGGTATTCGAAGGACAGATGGCCTAGGCGACTATTTATATGCTAATCAGAGATGTCAAGAATAATAGTATGAGGAGAGCTCAGTAGGAAAATTCGGTGGAGAAAAGAGACTGAGTAGCTTGGTTTACGCGGAAGACCAATCAAACTTCAAGACAAGAAGTTTGCACCACTTACGTAGGCCGCAGGCGCCCTCTCGAATAGCGAAAGGTGCCTCACCCTAGACACCTTCTCGAGTGGGTCTTAGCAGCCCAGGCATAATTAGTAAGCGTGGTGGGTTCCGCGCTCCAGATGGAGACTCAGCTGGAAGTTAAAGGGAAGAATGACAAGGAACTTTATGAATCGGAGCTGTAAGTTAACTCTTTGACAGAGAGAGCGAGATGGTGGTGGGGGACAGCCCCCAGTGAAATCAGAGGTGGGAGCACAAAGCAATACAGTAGGCAGACTCCGGTTTTTTTGTCCGGGAGATGCTCGAGAACATCCGGGTGGACTCCTGAGGCTCGATCCCGCATTTGCGAATGCCGAGCCTCCTTCCTCATGACCTTTGTCCAGAGTGGAATGCCTCCCCGGATCCCGGCACAGGATCAGTGCATGCTCAGTCACGATATCAGTGCCTGCTCAGCCACGTGATCACTGACGGCACAGTCAGGTGATCAGCGCCTCTCACTCACGTGATCACCGTATGATAAACACGTGATCAGTGAACGACCAGCCACGTGATCACTGCATGCGCAGTCAGGTGGTCAGTTCCTGATCAGCCACCAGATCAGTGCGTGCACAGTCCCCTGATCAGCGCCTGTCTGTCACTGATCACTGCCTGATAAACACGTGATCAGTGTCCGAACAGCCACGTCATCAGTGCATGCGCAGTCACCTGATCAGTGCGTGCACAGTCCCATGATCAGCGCCTGTCAGTTACTGATCATTGCCTGTTAAACACGGGATCAGTGCATGATGAGCCATGTGATCAGTGCCTGATCAGCCACGTTGTCAGTGCATGCGCAGTCACGTCATCAGTGCATGATAGCCACGTGATCAGTGCATGCTCAGTCATGTGATCTGTACTTGATCAGCCACGTGATCAGTGCCTGCAGAGTCACGTGATCAGGGCCTGCTGAGCTGCGTGATTCCTGCCGGCTCATCTGCATGACAATTGCCTGCTGAGCTGCGTGATTCCTGTCGGCTCATCTGCTTGACAATTGCCAGCTGAGCTGCGTGATTCCTGCCTGGTCACGTGCTTGATTATTGCCAGTTGAGCAGCATGATTAGTCACTGCTGAGCTCCATGCTTATTGCCTGCTGATTGTGTGGTTTGTGTCTGCTCAGCTCTTTGAGTATCGCCTCCAGAGGTCCCTGATCGGTCGCCACCTGCCGGGGACCAGCCCCAACTGATCCAGGGTATTCGAAGGAGAGATGGCCTAGGCGACTATTTATATGCTAATCAGAGATGTCAAGAATAATAGTATGAGGAGAGCTCAGTAGGAAAATTCGGTGGAGAAAAGAGACTGAGTAGCTTGGTTTACGCAGAAGACCAATCAAACTTCAAGACAAGCAGTTTGCACCACATACGTAGGCCGCAGGCACCCTCTCGAATAGCGAAAGGTGCCTCACCCTACACACGTTCTCGAGTGGGTCTTAGCAGCCCAGGCATAATTAGTAAGCGTGGTGGGTTCCGTGCTCCAGATGGAGACTCAGCTGGAAGTTAAAGGGAAGAATGACAAGGAACTTTATGAATCGGAGCTGTAAGTTAACTCTTTGACAGAGAGAGCGAGATGGTGGTGGGGGACAGCCCCCAGTGAAATCAGAGGTGAGAGCACAAAGCAATACAGTAGGCAGACTCCGGTTTTTTTTGTCGGGGAGATGCTCGAGAACATTCGGGTGGACTCCTGAGCCTCGATCCCGCATTTGCGTATGCCGAGCCTCCTTCCTCATGACCTTTGTCCAGAGTGGCATGCCTCCCCGGCTCCCGGCACAGGATCAGTGCATGCTCAGTCACAATATCAGTGCCTGCTCAGCCACGTGATCACTGACGGCACAGTCAGGTGATCAGCGCCTCTCACTCACGTGATCACCGTATGATAAACACGTGATCAGTGAACGACCAGCCACGTGATCACTGCATGCGCAGTCAGGTGGTCAGTTTCTGATCAGCCACCTGATCTGTGCGTGCACAGTCCCCTGATAAGCGCCTGTCAGTCACGGATCACTGCCTGATAAACACGTGATCAGTGCCCGAACAGCCACGTTATCAGTGCATGCGCAGTCACGTGATCAGTGCATGATAGCCACGTGATCAGTGCGTGCACAGTCCCATGATCAGCGCCTGTCAGTCACTGATCACTGCCTGATAAACACGTGATCAGTGCATGATGAGCAATGTGATCAGTGCCTGATCAGCCACGTCATCAGTGCATGCGCAGTCACGTCATCAGTGCATGATAGCCACGTGATCAGTGCATGCTCAATCACGTGATCTGTACTTGATCAGCCACGTGATGAGTGCCTGCAGAGTCACGTGATCAGGGCCTGCTGAGCTGCGTGATTCCTGCCGGCTCATCTGCATGACAATTGCCATCTGAGCTGCGTGATTCCTGTCGGCTCATCTGCTTGACAATTGCCAGCTGAGCTGCGTGATTCCTGCCTGGTCCCGTGCTTGATTATTGCCAGTTGAGCAGCATGATTCGTAACTGCTGAGCTCCATGCTTATTGCCTGCTGATTGCGTGGTTCGTGTCTGCTCAGCTCTTTGAGTATCGCCTCCTGAGGTCCCTGTTCGGTCGCCACCTGCCGGGGACCAGCCCCAACTGATCCAGGGTATTCGAAGGAGAGATGGCCTAGGCGACTATTTATATGCTAATCAGAGATGTCAAGAATAATAGTATGAGGAGAGCTCAGTAGGAAACTTCGGTGGAGAAAAGAGACTGAGTAGCTTGGTTTACACGGAAGACCAATCAAACTTCAAGACAAGAAGTTTGCACCACTTACGTAGGCCGCAGGCGCCCTCTCGAATAGCGAAAGGTGCCTCACCCTAGACACCTTCTCGAGTGGGTCTTAGCAGCCCAGGCATAATTAGTAAGCGTGGTGGGTTCCGCGCTCCAGATGGAGACTCAGCTGGAAGTTAAAGGGAAGAATGACAAGGAACTTTATGAATCGGAGCTGTAAGTTAACTCTTTGACAGAGAGAGCGAGATGGTGGTGGGGGACAGCCCCCAGTGAAATCAGAGGTGAGAGCACAAAGCAATACAGTAGGCAGACTCCGGTTTTTTGGGGGGAGATGCTCGAGAATATCCGGGTGGACTCCTGAGGCTCGATCCCGCATTTGCGTATGCCGAGCCTCCTTCCTCATGACCTTTGTCCAGAGTGGAATGCCTCCCCGGCTCCCGGCACATGATCAGTGCATGCTCAGTCACGATATCAGTGCCTGCTCAGCCACGTGATCACTGACGGCACAGTCACGTGATCAGCGCCTCTCAGTCACGTGATCACCGTATGATAAACACGTGATCAGTGAACGACCAGCCACGTGATCACTGCATGCGCAGTCAGGTGGTCAGTTCCTGATCAGCCACCTGATCAGTGCGTGCACAGTCCCCTGATCAGCGCCTGTCAGTCACTGATCACTGCCTGATAAACACGTGATCTGTGCCCGAACAGCCACGTCATCAGTGCATGCGCAGTCACGTGATCAGTGCATGATAGCCACGTGATCAGTGCGTGCACAGTCCCATGATCAGCGCCTGTCAGTCACTGATCATTGCCTGATAAACACGTGATCAGTGCATGATGAGCCATGTGATCAGTGCCTGATCAGCCACGTCATCAGTGCATGCGCAGTCACGTCATCAGTGCATGATAGCCACGTGATCAGTGCATGCTCAGTCACGTGATCTGTACTTGATCAGCCACGTGATCAGTGCCTGCAGAGTCACGTGATCAGGGCCTGCTGAGCTGCGTGATTCCTGCCGGCTCATCTGCATGAAAATTGCCATCTGAGCTGCGTGATTCCTGTCGGCTCATCTGCTTTACAATTGCCAGCTGAGCTGCGAGATTCCTGCCTGGTCACGTGCTTGATTATTGCCAGTTGAGCAGCATGATTCGTCACTGCTGAGCTCCATGCTTATTGCCTGCTGATTGCGTGCTTCGTGTCTGCTCAGCTCTTTGAGTATTGGCTCCTGAGGTCCCTGTTCGGTCGCCACCTGCCGGGGACCAGCCCCAACTGATCCAGGGTATTCGAAGGAGAGATGGCTTGGCGACTATTTATATGCTAATCAGAGATGTCAGGAATAAAAGTATGAGGAGAGCTCAGTAGGAAAATTCGGTGGAGAAAAGAGACTGAGTAGCTTGGTTTACGCGGAAGACCAATAAAACTTCAAGACAAGAAATTTGCACCACTTACGTAGGCCGCAAGCGCCCTCTCGAATAGCGAAAGTTGCCTCACCCTAGACACCTTCTCGAGTGGGTCTTAGCAGCCCAGGCATAATTAGTAAGCGTGGTGGGTTCCGCGCTCCAGATGGAGACTCAGCTGGAAGTTAAAGGGAAGAATGACAAGGAACTTTATGAATTGGAGCTGTAAGTTAACTCTTTGACAGGGAGAGCGAGATGGTGGTGGGGGACAGCCCCCAGTGAAATCAGAGGTGAGAGCACAAAGCAATACATTAGGCAGACTCCGGTTTTTTGGGGGGAGATGCTCGAGAATATCCGGGTGGACTCCTGAGGCTCGATCCCACATTTGCGTATGCCGAGCCTCCTTCCTCATGATCTTTGTCCAGAGTGGAATGCCTCCCCGGCTCCCGGCACATGATCAGTGCATGCTCAGTCACGATATAAGTGCCTGCTCAGCCACGTGATCACTGACGGCACAGTCACGTGATCAGCGCCTCTCAGTCACGTGTTCACCGTATGATAAACACGTGATCAGTGAACGACCAGCCACGTGATCACTGCATGCGCAGTCAGGTGGTCAGTTCCTGATCAGCCACCTGATCAGTGCGTGCACAGTCCCCTGATCAGCGCCTGTCCGTCACTGATCACTGCCTGATAAACACGTGATCAGTGCCCGAACAGCCACGTCATCAGTGCATGCGCAGTCACGTGATCAGTGCATGATAGCCACGTGATCAGTGCGTGCACAGTCCCATGATCAGCGCCTGTCAGTCACTGATCATTGCCTGATAAACACGTGATCAGTGCATGATGAGCCATGTGATCAGTGCCTGATCAGCCACGTCATCAGTGCATGCACAGTCACGTCATCAGTGCATGATAGCCACGTGATCAGTGCATGCTCAGTCACGTGATCTGGACTTGATCAGCCACGTGATCAGTGCCTGCAGAGTCACGTGATCATTGCCTGCTGAGCTGCGTGATTCCTGTCGGCTCATCTGCTTGACAATTGCCAGCTGAGCTGCGTGATTCCTGCCTGGTCACGTGCTTGATTATTGCCAGTTGAGCAGCATGATTCGTCACTGCTGAGCTCCATGCTTATTGCCTGCTGATTGCGTGGTTCGTGTCTGCTCAGCTCTTTGAGTATTGTCTCCTGAAGTCCCTGTTCGGTCGCCACCTGCCGGGGACCAGCCCCAACTGATCCAGGGTATTCGAAGGAGAGATGGCCTAGGCGACTATTTATATGATAATCAGAGATGTCAAGAATAATAGTATGAGGAGAGCTCAGTAGGAAAATTCGTTGGAGAAAAGAGACTGAGTAGCTTGGTTTACGCGGAAGACCAATCAAACTTCAAGACAAGAAGTGTGCACCACTTACGTAGGCCGCAGGCGCCCTCTCGAATAGCGAAAGGTGCCTCACCCTAGACACCTTCTCGAGTGGGTCTTAGCAGCCCAGGCATAATTAGTAAGCGTGGTGGGTTCCGCGCTCCAGATGGAGACTCAGCTGGAAGTTAAAGGGAAGAATGACAAGGAACTTTATGAATCGGAGCTGTAAGTTAACTCTTTGACAGAGAGAGCGAGATGGTGGTGGGGGACAGCCCCCAGTGAAATCAGAGGTGAGAGCACAAAGCAATACAGTAGGCAGACTCCGGTTTTTTTGGGGGGGAGATGCTCGAGAATATCCGGGTGGACTCCTGAGGCTCGATCCCGCATTTGCGTATGCCGCGCCTCCTTCCTCATGACCTTTGTCCAGAGTGGAATGCCTCCCCGGCTCCCGGCACATGATCAGTGCATGCTCAGTCACGATATCAGTGCCTGCTCAGCCACGTGATCACTGACGGCACAGTCACGTGATCAGCGCCTCTCACTCACGTGATCACCGTATGATAAACACGTGATCAGTGAACGACCAGCCACGTGATCACTGCATGCGCAGTCAGGTGGTCAGTTCCTGATCAGCCACCTGATCAGTGCGTGCACAGTCCCCTGATCAGCGCCTGTCAGTCAGTGATCACTGCCTGATAAACTCGTGATCAGTGCCCGAACAGCCACGTCATCAGTGCATGCGCAGTCACGTGATCAGTGCATGATAGCCACGTGATCAGTGCGTGCACAGTCCCATGATCAGCGCCTGTCAGTCACTGATCATTGCCTGATAAACACGTGATCAGTGCATGATGAGCCATGTGATCAGTGCCTGATCAGCCATGTCATCAGTGCATGCGCAGTCACGTCATCAGTGCATGATAGCCACGTGATCAGTGCATGCTCAGTCACGTGAACTGTACTTGATCAGCCACGTGATCAGTGCCTGCAGAGTCACGTGATCAGGGCCTGCTGAGCTGCGTGATTCCTGCCGGCTCATCTGCATGACAATTGCCATCTGAGCTGCGTGATTCCTGTCGGCTCATCTGCTTGACAATTGCAAGCTGAGCTGCGTGATTCCTGCCTGGTCACGTGCTTGATTATTGCCAGTTGAGCAGCATGATTCGTCACTGCTGAGCTCCATGCTTATTGCCTGCTGATTGCGTGGTTCGTGTCTGCTCAGCTCTTTGAGTATTGCCTCCTGAGGTCCCTGTTCGGTCGCCACCTGCCGGGGACCAGCCCCAACTGATCCAGGGTATTTGAAGGAGAGATGGCCTAGGCGACTATTTATATGCTAATCAGAGATGTCAAGAATAATAGTATGAGGTGAGCTCAGTAGGAAAATTCGGTGGAGAAAAGAGACTGAGTAGCTTGGTTTACGCAGAAGACCAATCAAACTTCAAGACAAGAAGTTTGCACCACTTACGTAGGCCGAAGGCGCCCTCTCGAATAGCGAAAGGTGCCTCACCCTAGACACCTTCTCGAGTGGGTCTTAGCAGCCCAGGCATAATTAGTAAGCGTGGTGGGTTCCGCGCTCCAGTTGGAGACTCAGCTGGAAGTTAAAGGGAAGAATGACAAGGAACTTTATGAATTGGAGCTGTAAGTTAACTCTTTGACAGAGAGAGCGAGATGGTGTTGGGGGACAGCCCCCAGTGAAATCAGAGGTGAGAGCACAAAGCAATACAGTAGGCAGACTCTGGTTTTTTTGGGGGAGATGCTCGAGAATATCCGGGTGTACTCCTGAGGCTCGATCCCGCATTTGCGTATGCCGAGCCTCCTTCCTCATAACCTTTGTCCAGAGTGGAATGCCTCCCCGGCTCCCGGCACAGGATCAGTGCATGCTCAGTCACGATATCAGTGCCTGCTCAGCCACGTGATCACTGACGGCACAGTCACGTGATCAGCGCCTCTCAGTCACGTGATCACCATATGATAAACACGTGATCAGTGAACGACCAGCCACGTGATCACTGCATGCGCAGTCAGGTGGTCAGTTCCTGATCAGCCACCTGATCAGTGTGTGCACAGTCCCCTGATCAGCGCCTGTCCGTCACTGAGCACTGCCTGATAAACACGTGATCAGTGCCCGAACAGCCACGTCATCAGTGCATGCGCAGTCACGTGATCAGTGCATGATAGCCACGTGATCAGTGCGTGCACAGTCCCATGATCAGCGCCTGTCAGTCACTGATCATTGCCTGATAAACACGTGATCAGTGCATGATGAGCCATGTGATCAGTGCCTGATCAGCCACGTCATCAGTGCATGCGCAGTCACGTCATCAGTGCATGATAGCCACGTGATCAGTGCATGCTCAGTCACGTGATCTGGACTTGATCAGCCACGTGATCAGTGCCTGCAGAGTCACGTGATCAGGGCCTGCTGAGCTGCGTGATTCCTGCCGGCTCATCTGCATGACAATTGCCAGCTGAGCTGCGTGATTCCTGTCGGCTCATCTGCTTTACAATTGCCAGCTGAGCTGCGTGATTCCTGCCTGGTCACGTGCTTGATTATTGCCAGTTGAGCAGCATGATTCGTCACTGCTGAGCTCCATGCTTATTGCCTGCTGATTGCGTGGTTCGTGTCTGCTCAGCTCTTTGAGTATTGCCTCCTGAGGTCCCTGTTCGGTCACCACCTGCCGGGGACCAGCCCCAACTGATCCAGGGTATTCGAAGGAGAGATGGCCTAGGCGACTATTTATATGCTAATCAGAGATGTCAAGAATAATAGTATGAGGAGAGCTCAGTAGGAAAATTCGGTGGAGAAAAGAGACTGAGTAGCTTGGTTTACGCGCAAGACCAATCAAACTTCAAGACAAGAAGTTTGCACCACTTACGTAGGCCGCAGGCGCCCTCTCGAATAGCGAAAGGTGCCTCACCCTAGACACCTTCTCGAGTGGGTCTTAGCAGCCCTGGCATAATTAGTAAGCGTGGTGGGTTCCGCGCTCCAGATGGAGACTCAGCTGGAAGTTAAAGGGAAGAATGACAAGGAACTTTATGAATTGGAGCTGTAAGTTAACTCTTTGACAGAGAGAGCGAGATGGTGGTGGGGGACAGCCCCCAGTGAAATCAGAGGTGAGAGCACAAAGCAATACAGTAGGCAGACTCCGGTTTTTTTGGGGGAGATGCTCGAGAACATCCGGGTGGACTCCTGAGGCTCGATCCCGCATTTGCGTATGCCGAGCCTCCTTCCTCATGACCTTTGTCCAGAGTGGAATGCCTCCCCGGCTCCCGGCACATGATCAGTGCATGCTCAGTCACGATATCAGTGCCTGCTCAGCCACGTGATCAATGACGGCACAGTCACGTGATCAGCGCCTCTCAGTCACGTGATCACCGTATGATAAACACGTGATCAGTGAACGACCAGCCACGTGATCACTGCATGCGCAGTCAGGTGGTCAGTTCCTGATCAGCCACCTGATCAGTGCGTGCACAGTCCCCTGATCAGCGCCTGTCAGTCACTGATCACTGCCTGATAAACACGTGATCAGTGCCCGAACAGCCACGTCATCAGTGCATGCGCAGTCACGTGATCAGTGCATGATAGCCACGTGATCAGTGTGTGCACAGTCCCATGATCAGCGCCTGTCAGTCACTGATCATTGCCTGATAAACACGTGATCAGTGCATGATGAGCCATGTGATCAGTGCCTGATCAGCCACGTCATCAGTGCATGCGCAGTCACGTCATCAGTGCATGATAGCCACGTGATCAGTGCATGCTCAGTCACGTGATCTAGACTTGATCAGCCACGTGATCAGTGCCTGCAGAGTCACGTGATCAGGGCCTGCTGAGCTGCGTGATTCCTGTCGGCTCATCTGCTTGACAATTGCCAGCTGAGCTGCGTGATTCCTGCCTGGTCACGTGCTTGATTATTGCCAGTTGAGCAGCATGATTCGTCACTGCTGAGCTCCATGCTTATTGCCTGCTGATTGCGTGCTTCGTGTCTGCTCAGCTCTTTGAGTATTGCCTCCTGAGGTCCCTGTTCGGTCGCCACCTGCCGGGGACCAGCCCCAACTGATCCAGGGTATTCGAAGGAGAGATGGCTTGGCGACTATTTATATGCTAATCAGAGATGTCAGGAATAATAGTATGAGGAGAGCTCAGTAGGAAAATTCGGTGGAGAAAAGAGACTGAGTAGCTTGGTTTACGCGGAAGACCAATCAAACTTCAAGACAAGAAATTTGCACCACTTACGTAGGCCGCAAGCGCCCTCTCGAATAGCGAAAGTTGCCTCACCCTAGACACCTTCTCGAGTGGGTCTTAGCAGCCCAGGCATAATTAGTAAGCGTGGTGGGTTCCGCGCTCCAGATGGAGACTCAGCTGGAAGTTAAATGGAAGAATGACAAGGAACTTTATGAATTGAGCTGTAAGTTAACTCTTTGACAGGGAGAGCGAGATGGTGGTGGGGGACAGCCCCCAGTGAAATCAGAGGTGAGAGCACAAAGCAATACAGTAGGCAGACTCCGGTTTTTTGGGGGGAGATGCTCGAGAATATCCGGGTGGACTCCTGAGGCTCGATCCCGCATTTGCGTATGCCGAGCCTCCTTCCTCATGACTTTTGTCCAGAGTGGAATGCCTCCCCGGCTCCCGGCCCATGATCAGTGCATGCTCAGTCACGATATAAGTGCCTGCTCAGCCACGTGATCACTGACGGCACAGTCACGTGATCAGCGCCTCTCAGTCACGTGATCACCATATGATAAACACGTGATCAGTGAACGACCATCCACGTGATCACTGCATGCGCAGTCAGGTGGTCAGTTCCTGATCAGCCACCTGATCAGTGCGTGCACAGTCCCCTGATCAGCACCTGTCAGTCACTGATCACTGCCTGATAAACACGTGATCAGTGCCCGAACAGCCACGTCATCAGTGCATGCGCAGTCACGTGATCAGTGCATGATAGCCACGTGATCAGTGCGTGCACAGTCCCATGATCAGCGCCTGTCAGTCACTGATCATTGCCTGATAAACACGTGATCAGTGCATGATGAGCCATGTGATCAGTGCCTGATCAGCCACGTCATCAGTGCATGCGCAGTCACGTCATCAGTGCATGATAGCCACGTGATCAGTGCATGCTCAGTCACGTGATCTGTACTTGATCAGCCACGTGATCAGTGCCTGCAGAGTCACGTGATCAGGGCCTGCTGAGCTGCGTGATTCCTGCCGGCTCATCTGCATGACAATTGCCATCTGAGCTGCGTGATTCCTGTCGGCTCATCTGCTTGACAATTGCCAGCTGAGCTGCGTGATTCCTGCCTTGTCACGTGCTTGATTATTGCCAGTTGAGCAGCATGATTCGTCACTGCTGAGCTCCATGCTTATTGCCTGCTGATTGCGTGGTTCGTGTCTGCTCAGCTCTTTGAGTATTGCCTCCTGAGGTCCCTGTTCGGTCGCCACCTGCCGGGGACCAGCCCCAACTGATCCAGGGTATTCGAAGGAGAGATGGCCTAGGCGACTATTTATATGCTAATCAGAGATGTCAAGAATAATAGTATGAGGAGAGCTCAGTAGGAAAATTCGGTGGAGAAAAGAGACTGAGTGGCTTGGTTTACACAGAAGACCAATAAAACTTCAAGACAAGAAGTTTGCACCACTTACGTAGGCCGAAGGCGCCCTCTCGAATAGTGAAAGGTGCCTCACCCTAGACACCTTCTCTAGTGGGTCTTAGCAGCCCAGGCATAATTAGTAAGCGTGGTGGGTTCCGCGCTCCAGTTGGAGACTCAGCTGGAAGTTAAAGGGAAGAATGACAAGGAACTTTATGAATTGGAGCTGTAAGTTAACTCTTTGACAGAGAGAGCGAGATGGTGTTGGGGGACAGCCCCCAGTGAAATCAGAGGTGAGAGCACAAAGCAATACAGTAGGCAGACTCCGGTTTTTTGGGGGGAGATGCTCGAGAATATCCGGGTGGAATCCTGAGGCTCGATCCCGCATTTGCGTATGCCGAGCCTCCTTCCTCATAACCTTTGTCCAGAGTGGAATGCCTCCCGGCTCCCGGCACATGATCAGTGCATGCTCAGTCACGATATCAGTGCCTGCTCAGCCACGTGATCACTGACGGCACAGTCACGTGATCAGCGCCTCTCAGTCACGTGATCACCATATGATAAACACGTGATCAGTGAACGACCAGCCACGTGATCACTGCATGCGCGGTCAGGTGGTCAGTTCCTGATCAGCCACCTGATCAGTGTGTGCACAGTCCCCTGATCAGCGCCTGTCCGTCACTGAGCACTGCCTGATAAACACGTGATCAGTGCCCGAACAGCCACGTCATCAGTGCATGCGCAGTCACGTGATCAGTGCATGATAGCCACGTGATCAGTGCGTGCACAGTCCCATGATCAGCGCCTGTCAGTCACTGATCATTGCCTGATAAACACGTGATCAGTGCAGCCACGTCATCAGTGCACAGTGATCAGTGCATGATAGCCACGTGATCAGTGCGTGCACAGTCCCATGATCAGCGCCTGTCAGTCACTGATCATTGCCTGATAAACACGTGATCAGTGCATGATGAGCCATGTGATCAGTGCCTGATCAGCCACGTCATCAGTGCATGCGCAGTCACGTCATCAGTGCATGATAGCCACGTGATCAGTGCATGCTCAGTCACGTGATCTGTACTTGATCAGCCACGTGATCAGTGCCTGCAGAGTCACGTGATCAGGGCCTGCTGAGCTGCGTGATTCCTGCCGGCTCATCTGCATGAAAATTGCCATCTGAGCTGCGTGATTCCTGTCGGCTCATCTGCTTTACAATTGCCAGCTGAGCTGCGAGATTCCTGCCTGGTCACGTGCTTGATTATTGCCAGTTGAGCAGCATGATTCGTCACTGCTGAGCTCCATGCTTATTGCCTGCTGATTGCGTGGTTCGTGTCTGCTCAGCTCTTTGAGTATCGCCTCCTGAGGTCCCTGTTCGGTCGCCACCTGCCGGGGACCAGCCCCAACTGATCCAGGGTATTCGAAGGAGAGATGGCCTAGGCGACTATTTATATGCTAATCAGAGATGTCAAGAATAATAGTATGAGGAGAGCTCAGTAGGAAAATTCGGTGGAGAAAAGAGACTGAGTAGCTTGGTTTACGCGCAAGACCAATCAAACTTCAAGACAAGAAGTTTGCACCACTTACGTAGGCCGCAGGCGCCCTCTCGAATAGCGAAAGGTGCCTCACCCTAGACACCTTCTCGAGTGGGTCTTAGCAGCCCTGGCATAATTAGTAAGCGTGGTGGGTTCCGCGCTCCAGATGGAGACTCAGCTGGAAGTTAAAGGGAAGAATGACAAGGAACTTTATGAATTGGAGCTGTAAGTTAACTCTTTGACAGAGAGAGCGAGATGGTGGTGGGGGACAGCCCCCAGTGAAATCAGAGGTGAGAGCACAAAGCAATACTGTAGGCAGACTCCGGTTTTTTGGGGGGAGATGCTCGAGAACATCCGGGTGGACTCCTGAGGCTCGATCCCCCATTTGCGTATGCCGAGCCTCCTTCCTCATGACCTTTGTCCAGAGTGGAATGCCTCCCCGTCTCCCGGCACATGATCAGTGCATGCTCAGTCACGATATCAGTGCCTGCTCAGCCACGTGATCAATGACGGCACATTCAAGTGATCAGCGCCTCTCAGTCACGTTATCACCGTATGATAAACACGTGATCAGTGAACGACCAGCCACGTGATCACTGCATGCGCAGTCAGGTGGTCAGTTCCTGATCAGCCACCTGATCAGTGCGTGCACAGTCCCCTGATCAGCGCCTGTCAGTCACGGATCACTGCCTGATAAACACGTGATCAGTGCCCGAACAGCCACGTCATCAGTGCATGCGCAGTCACGTCATCAGTGCATGATAGCCACGTGATCAGTGCATGCTCAGTCACGTGATCTGGACTTGATCAGCCACGTGATCAGTGCCTGCAGAGTCACGTGATCAGGGCCTGCTGAGCTGCGTGATTCCTGCCGGCTCATCTGCATGACAATTGCCAGCTGAGCTGCGTGATTCCTGTCGGCTCATCTGCTTGACAATTGCCAGCTGAGCTGCGTGATTCCTGCCTGGTCACGTGCTTGATTATTGCCAGTTGAGCAGCATGATTCGTCACTGCTGAGCTCCATGCTTATTGCCTGCTGATTGCGTGCTTCGTGTCTGCTCAGCTCTTTGAGTATTGCCTCCTGAGGTCCCTGTTCGGTCGCCACCTGCCGGGGACCAGCCCCAACTGATCCAGGGTATTCGAAGGAGAGATGGCTTGGCGACTATTTATATGCTAATCAGAGATGTCAGGAATAAAAGTATGAGGAGAGCTCAGTAGGAAAATTCGGTGGAGAAAAGAGACTGAGTAGCTTGGTTTACGCGGAAGACCAATCAAACTTCAAGACAAGAAGTTTGCACCACTTACGTAGGCCGCAGGCGCCCTCTCGAATAGCGAAAGGTGCCTCACCCTAGACACCTTCTCGAGTGGGTCTTAGCAGCCCTGGCATAATTAGTAAGCGTGGTGGGTTCCGCGCTCCAGATGGAGACTCAGCTGGAAGTTAAAGGGAAGAATGACAAGGAACTTTATGAATTGGAGCTGTAAGTTAACTCTTTGACAGGGAGAGCGAGATGGTGGTGGGGGACAGCCCCCAGTGAAATCAGAGGTGAGAGCACAAAGCAATACAGTAGGCAGACTCTGGTTTTTTGGGGGGAGATGCTCGAGAATATCCGGGTGGACTCCTGAGGCTCGATCCCGCATTTGCGTATGCCGAGCCTCCTTCCTCATGATCTTTGTCCAGAGTGGAATGCCTCCCAGGCTCCCGGCACATGATCAGTGCATGCTCAGTCACGTGATCAGCGCCTCTCAGTCACGTGATCACCATATGATAAACACGTGATCAGTGAACGACCAGCCACGTGATCACTGCATGCGCGGTCAGGTGGTCAGTTCCTGATCAGCCACCTGATCAGTGCGTGCACAGTCCCCTGATCAGCGCCTGTCCGTCACTGATCACTGCCTGATAAACACGTGATCAGTGCCCGAACAGCCACGTCATCAGTACATGCGCAGTCACGTGATCAGTGCATGATAGCCACGTGATCAGTGCGTGCACAGTCCCATGATCAGCGCCTGTCAGTCACTGATCATTGCCTGATAAACACGTGATCAGTGCATGATGAGCCATGTGATCAGTGCCCGATCAGTCACGTCATCAGTGCATGATAGCCACGTGATCAGCGCATGCTCAATCACGTGATCTGGACTTGATCAGCCACGTGATGAGTGCCTGCAGAGTCACGTGATCAGGGCCTGCTGAACTGCGTGATTCCTGCCGGCTCATCTGCATGACAATTGCCAGCTGAGCTGCGTGATTCCTGTCGGCTCATCTGCTTGACAATTGCCAGCTGAGCTGCGTGATTCCTGCCTTGTCACGTGCTTGATTATTGCCAGTTGAGCAGCATGATTCGTCACTGCTGAGCTCCATGCTTATTGCCTGCTGATTGCGTGGTTCGTGTCTGCTCAGCTCTTTGAGTATTGCCTCCTGAGGTCCCTGTTCGGTCGCCACCTGCCGGGAACCAGCCCCAACTGATCCAGGGTATTCGAAGGAGAGATGGCCTAGGCGACTATTTATATGCTAATCAGAGATGTCAAGAATAATAGTATGAGGAGAGCTCAGTAGGAAAATTCGGTGGAGAAAAGAGACTGAGTAGCTTGGTTTACGCGGAAGACCAATCAAACTTCAAGACAAGAAGTTTGCACCACTAACGTAGGCCGCAGGCGCCCTCTCGAATAGCGAAAGGTGCCTCACCCTAGACACCTTCTCGAATGGGTCTTAGCAGCCCAGGCATAATTAGAAAGCGTGGTGTGTTCCGCGCTCCAGATGGAGACTCAGCTGGAAGTTAAAGGGAGGAATGACAAGGAACTTTATGAATCGGAGCTGTAAGTTAACTCTTTGTCAGAGAGAGCGAGATGGTGGTGGGGGACAGCCCACAGTGAAATCAGAGGTGAGATCACAAAGCAATACAGTAGGCAGACTCCGGTTTTTTGGGGGGAGATGCTCGAGAACATCCGGGTGGACTCCTGAGGCTCGATCCCGCATTTGCGTATGCCGAGCCTCCTTCCTCATGACCTTTGTCCAGAGTGGAATGCCTCCCCGGCTCCCGGCACATGATCAGTGCATGCTCAGTCACGATATCAGTGCCTGCTCAGCCACGTGATCACTGACGGCACAGTCACGTGATCAGCGCCTCTCACTCACGTGATCACCATATGATAAACACGTGATCAGTGAACGACCAGCCACGTGATCACTGCATGCGCAGTCAGGTGGTCAGTTCCTGATCAGCCACCTGATCAGTGCGTGCACAGTCCCCTGATCAGCGCCTGTCAGTCACTGATCACTGCCTGATAAACACGTGATCAGTGCCCGAACAGCCACGTCATCAGTGCATGCGCAGTCACGTGATCAGTGCATGATAGCCACGTGATCAGTGCGTGCACAGTCCCATGATCAGCGCCTGTCAGTCACTGATCATTGCCTGATAAACACGTGATCAGTGCATGATGAGCCATGTGATCAGTGCCTGATCAGCCACGTCATCAGTGCATGCGCAGTCACGTCATCAGTGCATGATAGCCACGTGATCAGTGCATGCTCAGTCACGTGATCTGGACTTGATCAGCCACGTGATCAGTGCCTGCAGAGTCACGTGATCAGGGCCAGCTGAGCTGCGTGATTCCTGCCGGCTCATCTGCATGACAATTGCCATCTGAGCTGCGTGATTCCTGTCGGCTCATCTGCTTGACAATTGCCAGCTGAGCTGCGTGATTCCTGCCTGGTCACGTGCTTGATTATTGCCAGTTGAGCAGCATGATTCGTCACTGCTGAGCTCCATGCTTATTGCCTGCTGATTGCGTGGTTCGTGTCTGCTCAGCTCTTTGAGTATTGTCTCCTGAGGTCCCTGTTCGGTCGCCACCTGCCGGGGACCAGCCCCAACTGATCCAGGGTATTCGAAGGAGAGATGGCCTAGGCGACTATTTATATGCTAATCAGAGATGTCAAGAATAATAGTATGAGGAGAGCTCAGTAGGAAAATTCGGTGGAGAAAAGAGACTGAGTAGCTTGGTTTACGCGCAAGACCAATCAAACTTCAAGACAAGAAGTTTGCACCACTTACGTAGGCCGCAGGCGCCCTCTCGAATAGCGAAAGGTGCCTCACCCTAGACACCTTCTCGAGTGGGTCTTAGCAGCCCTGGCATAATTAGTAAGCGTGGTGGGTTCCGCGCTCCAGATGGAGACTCAGCTGGAAGTTAAAGGGAAGAATGACAAGGAACTTTATGAATTGGAGCTGTAAGTTAACTCTTTGACAGAGAGAGCGAGATGGTGGTGGGGGACAGCCCCCAGTGAAATCAGAGGTGAGAGCACAAAGCAATACAGTAGGCAGACTCCGGTTTTTTGGGGGGAGATGCTCGAGAACATCCGGGTGGACTCCTGAGGCTCGATCCCCCATTTGCGTATGCCGAGCCTCCTTCCTCATGACCTTTGTCCAGAGTGGAATGCCTCCCCGGCTCCCGGCACATGATCAGTGCATGCTCAGTCACGATATCAGTGCCTGCTCAGCCACGTGATCAATGACGGCACATTCAAGTGATCAGCGCCTCTCAGTCACGTGATCACCGTATGATAAACACGTGATCAGTGAACGACCAGCCACGTGATCACTGCATGCGCGGTCAGGTGGTCAGTTCCTGATCAGCCACCTGATCAGTGCGTGCACAGTCCCCTGATCAGCGCCTGTCAGTCACTGATCATGATCACCAATCACGTGATCAGTGATCAGTGGTGCATCAGTCATCAGCCTGATGCAGCCACGTGATCATGTGATCACTGTCAGTCACTGATCATTGCCTGATAAACACGTGATCAGTGCATGATGAGCAATGTGATCAGTGCCTGATCAGCCACGTCATCAGTGCATGCGCAGTCACGTCATCAGTGCATGATAGCCACCTGATCAGTGCATGCTCAGTCACGTGATCTGGACTTGATCAGCCACGTGATCAGTGCCTGCAGAGTCACGTGATCAGGGCCTGCTGAGCTGCGTGATTCCTGCCGGCTCATCTGCATGACAATTGCCATCTGAGCTGCGTGATTCCTGTCGGCTCATCTGCTTGACAATTGCCAGCTGAGCTGCGTGATTCCTGCCTGGTCACGTGCTTGATTATTGCCAGTTGAGCAGCATGATTCGTCACTGCTGAGCTCCATGCTTATTGCCTGCTGATTGCGTGGTTCGTGTCTGCTCAGCTCTTTGAGTATTGGCTCCTGAGGTCCCTGTTCGGTCGCCACCTGCCGGGGACCAGCCCCAACTGATCCAGGGTATTCGAAGGAGAGATGGCTTGGCGACTATTTATATGCTAATCAGAGATGTCAGGAATAAAAGTATGAGGAGAGCTCAGTAGGAAAATTCGGTGGAGAAAAGAGACTGAGTAGCTTGGTTTACGCGGAAGACCAATAAAACTTCAAGACAAGAAATTTGCACCACTTACGTAGGCCGCAAGCGCCCTCTCGAATAGCGAAAGTTGCCTCACCCTAGACACCTTCTCGAGTGGGTCTTAGCAGCCCAGGCATAATTAGTAAGCGTGGTGGGTTCCGCGCTCCAGATGGAGACTCAGCTGGAAGTTAAAGGGAAGAATGACAAGGAACTTTATGAATTGAGCTGTAAGTTAACTCTTTGACAGGGAGAGCGAGATGGTGGTCGGGGACAGCCCCCAGTGAAATCAGAGGTGAGAGCACAAAGCAATACATTAGGCAGACTCCGGTTTTTTGGGGGAGATGCTCGAGAATATCCGGGTGGACTCCTGAGGCTCGATCCCGCATTTGCGTATGCCGAGCCTCCTTCCTCATGACCTTTGTCCAGAGTGGAATGCCTCCCCGGCTCCCGGCACATGATCAGTGCATGCTCAGTCACGATATCAGTGCCTGCTCAGCCACGTGATCACTGACGGCACAGTCACGTGATCAGCGCCTCTCAGTCACGTGTTCACCGTATGATAAACACGTGATCAGTGAACGACCAGCCACGTGATCACTGCATGCGCGGTCAGGTGGTCAGTTCCTGATCAGCCACCTGATCAGTGCGTGCACAGTCCCCTGATCAGCGCCTGTCAGTCACTGATCACTGCCTGATAAACACGTGATCAGTGCCCGATCAGCCACGTCATCAGTGCATGCGCAGTCACGTCATCAGTGCATGATAGCCACGTGATCAGTGCATGCTCAGTCACGTGATCTGGACTTGATCAGCCACGTGATCAGTGCCTGCAGAGTCACGTGATCAGGGCCTGCTGAGCTGCGTGATTCCTGCCGGCTCATCTGCATGATTGCCAGCTGAGCTGCGTGATTCCTGTCGGCTCATCTGCTTGACAATTGCCAGCTGAGCTGCGTGATTCCTGCCTGGTCACGTGCTTGATTATTGCCAGTTGAGCAGCATGATTCGTCACTGCTGAGCTCCATGCTTATTGCCTGCTGATTGCGTGGTTCGTGTCTGCTCAGCTCTTTGAGTATTGCCTCCTGAGGTCCCTGTTCGGTCGCCACCTGCCGGGGACCAGCCCCAACTGATCCAGGGTATTCGAAGGAGAGATGGCCTAGGCGACTATTTATATGCTAATCAGAGATGTCAAGAATAATAGTATGAGGAGAGCTCAGTAGGAAAATTCGGTGGAGAAAAGAGACTGAGTAGCTTGGTTTACGCGGAAGACCAATCAAACTTCAAGACAAGAAGTTGGCACCACTTACGTAGGCCGCAGGCGCCCTCTCGAATAGCGAAAGGTGCCTCACCCTAGACACCTTCTCGAGTGGGTCTTAGCAGCCCAGGCATAATTAGTAAGCGTGGTGGGTTCCGAGCTCCAGATGGAGACTCAGCTGGAAGTTAAAGGGAAGAATGACAAGGAACTTTATGAATCGGAGCTGTAAGTTAACTCTTTGACAGAGAGAGCGAGATGGTGGTGGGGGACAGCCCCCAGTGAAATCAGAGGTGCGAGCACAAAGCAATACAGTAGGCAGACTCCGGTTTTTTTGGGGGAGATGCTCGAGAACATCCGGGTGGACTCCTGAGGCTCGATCCCGCATTTGCGTATGCCGAGCCTCCTTCCTCATGACCTTTTTTCAGAGTGGAAGGCCTCCCCGGCTCCCGGCACATGATCAGTGCATGCTCAGTCACGTGATCACCGTGTGATAAACACGTGATCAGTGAACGACCAGCCACGTGATCACTGCATGCGCGGTCAGGTGGTCAGTTCCTGATCAGCCACCTGATCAGTGCGTGCACAGTCCCCTGATCAGCGCCTGTCAGTCACTGATCACTGCCTGATAAACAGGTGATCAGTGCCCGAACAGCCACGTCATCAGTGCATGCGCAGTCACGTGATCAGTGCATGATAGCCACGTGATCAGTGTGTGCACAGTCCCATGATCAGCGCCTGTCAGTCACTGATCATTGCCTGATAAACAGGTGATCAGTGCATGATGAGCCATGTGATCAGTGCCCGATCAGCCACGTCATCAGTGCATGATAGCCACGTGATCAGTGCATGCTCAGTCACGTGATCTGGACTTGATCAGCCACGTGATCAGTGCCTGCAGAGTCACGTGATCAGGGCCTGCTGAGCTGCGTGATTCCTGCCGGCTCATCTGCATGACAATTGCCAGCTGAGCTGCGTGATTCCTGTCGGCTCATCTGCTTGACAATTGCCAGCTGAGCTGCGTGATTCCTGCCTGGTCACGTGCTTGATTATTGCCAGTTGAGCAGCATGATTCGTCACTGCTGAGCTCCATGCTTATTGCCTGCTGATTGCGTGGTTCGTGTCTGCTCAGCTCTTTGAGTATTGCCTCCTGAGGTCCCTGTTCGGTCGCCACCTGCCGGGGACCAGCCCCAACTGATCCAGGGTATTCGAAGGAGAGATGGCCTAGGCGACTATTTATATGCTAATCAGAGATGTCAAGAATAATAGTATGAGGAGAGCTCAGTAGGAAAATTCGGTGGAGAAAAGAGACTGAGTAGCTTGGTTTACGCGGAAGACCAATCAAACTTCAAGACAAGAAGTTTGCACCACTTACGTAGGCCGCAGGCGCCCTCTCGAATAGCGAAAGGTGCCTCACCCTAGACACCTTCTCGAGTGGGTCTTAGCAGCCCAGGCATAATTAGTAAGCGTGGTGGGTTCCGCGCTCCAGATGGAGACTCAGCTGGAAGTTAAAGGGAAGAATGACAAGGAACTTTATGAATCGGAGCTGTAAGTTAACTCTTTGACAGAGAGAGCGAGATGGTGGTGGGGGACAGCCCCCAGTGAAATCAGAGGTGAGAGCACAAAGCAATACAGTAGGCAGACTCCGGTTTTTTTGGGGGGAGATGCTCGAGAACATCCGGGTGGACTCCTGAGGCTCGATCCCGCATTTGCGTATGCCGAGCCTCCTTCCTCATGACCTTTGTCCAGAGTGGAATGCCTCCCCGGCTCCCGGCACATGATCAGTGCATGCTCAGTCACGATATCAGTGCCTGCTCAGCCACGTGATCACTGACGGCACAGTCACGTGATCAGCGCCTCTCAGTCACGTGATCACCGTATGATAAACACGTGATCAGTGAACGACCAGCCACGTGATCACTGCATGCGCAGTCAGGTGGTCAGTTCCTGATCAGCCACCTGATCAGTGCGTGCACAGTCCCCTGATCAGCGCCTGTCAGTCACTGATCACTGCCTGATAAACACGTGATCAGTGCCCGAACAGCCACGTCATCAGTGCATGCGCAGTCACGTGATCAGTGCATGATAGCCACGTGATCAGTGCGTGCACAGTCCCATGATCAGCGCCTGTCAGTCACTGATCATTGCCTGATAAACACGTGATCAGTGCATGATGAGCCATGTGATCAGTGCCCGATCAGCCACGTCATCAGTGCATGCGCAGTCACGTCATCAGTGCATGATAGCCACGTGATCAGTGCATGCTCAGTCACGTGATCTGGACTTGATCAGCCACGTGATCAGTGCCTGCAGAGTCACGTGATCAGGGCCTGCTGAGCTGCGTGATTCCTGCCGGCTCATCTGCATGACAATTGCCAGCTGAGCTGCGTGATTCCTGTCGGCTCATCTGCTTGACAATTGCCAGCTGAGCTGCGTGATTCCTGCCTGGTCACGTGCTTGATTATTGCCAGTTGAGCAGCATGATTCGTCACTGCTGAGCTCCATGCTTATTGCCTGCTGATTGCGTGGTTCGTGTCTGCTCAGCTCTTTGAGTATTGCCTCCTGAGGTCCCTGTTCGGTCGCCACCTGCCGGGGACCAGCCCCAACTGATCCAGGGTATTCGAAGGAGAGATGGCCTAGGCGACTATTTATATGCTAATCAGAGATGTCAAGAATAATAGTATGAGGAGAGCTCAGTAGGAAAATTCGGTGGAGAAAAGAGACTGAGTAGCTTGGTTTACGCGGAAGACCAATCAAACTTCAAGACAAGAAGTTTGCACCACTTACGTAGGCCGCAGGCGCCCTCTCGAATAGCGAAAGGTGCCTCACCCTAGACACCTTCTCGAGTGGGTCTTAGCAGCCCAGGCATAATTAGTAAGCGTGGTGGGTTCCGCGCTCCAGATGGAGACTCAGCTGGAAGTTAAAGGGAAGAATGACAAGGAACTTTATGAATCGGAGCTGTAAGTTAACTCTTTGACAGAGAGAGCGAGATGGTGGTGGGGGACAGCCCCCAGTGAAATCAGAGGTGAGAGCACAAAGCAATACAGTAGGCAGACTCCGGTTTTTTTGGGGGAGATGCTCGAGAACATCCGGGTGGACTCCTGAGGCTCGATCCCGCATTTGCGTATGCCGAGCCTCCTTCCTCATGACCTTTGTCCAGAGTGGAATGCCTCCCAGGCTCCCGGCACATGATCAGTGCATGCTCAGTCACGATATCAGTGCCTGCTCAGCCACGTGATCACTGACGGCACAGTCACGTGATCAGCGCCTCTCAGTCACGTGATCACCGTATGATAAACACGTGATCAGTGAACGACCAGCCACGTGATCACTGCATGCGCGGTCAGGTGGTCAGTTCCTGATCAGCCACCTGATCAGTGCGTGCACAGTCCCCTGATCAGAGCCTGTCAGTCACTGATCACTGCCTGATAAACACGTGATCAGGGCCCGAACAGCCACGTCATCAGTGCATGCGCAGTCACGTGATCAGTGCATGATAGCCACGTGATCAGTGCGTGCACAGTCCCATGATCAGCGCCTGTCAGTCACTGATCATTGCCTGATAAACACGTGATCAGTGCATGATGAGCCATGTGATCAGTGCCGGATCAGCACGTCATCAGTGCAAGATAGCCACGTGTTCAGTGCATACTCAGTCACGTGATCTGGACTTGATCAGCCACGTGATCAGTGCCTGCAGAGTCACGTGATCAGGGCCTGCTGAGCTGCGTGATTCCTGTCGGCTCATCTGCTTGACAATTGCCAGCTGAGCTGCGTGATTCCTGCCTGGTCACGTGCTTGATTATTGCCAGTTGAGCAGCATTGTTCGTCACTGCTGAGCTCCATGCTTATTGCCTGCTGATTGCGTGGTTCGTGTCTGCTCAGCTCTTTGAGTATTGCCTCCTGAGGTCCCTGTTCGGTCGCCACCTGCCGGGGACCAGCCCCAACTGATCCAGGGTATTCGAAGGAGAGATGGCCTAGGCGACTATTTATATGCTAATCAGAGATGTCAAGAATAATAGTATGAGGAGAGCTCAGTAGGAAAATTCGGTGGAGAAAAGAGACTGAGTAGCTTGGTTTACGCGGAAGACCAATCAAACTTCAAGACAAGAAGTTGGCACCACTTACGTAGGCCGCAGGCGCCCTCTCGAATAGCGAAAGGTGCCTCACCCTAGACACCTTCTCGAGTGGGTCTTAGCAGCCCAGGCATAATTAGTAAGCGTGGTGGGTTCCGCGCTCCAGATGGAGACTCAGCTGGAAGTTAAAGGGAAGAATGACAAGGAACTTTATGAATTGGAGCTGTAAGTTAACTCTTTGACAGAGAGAGCGAGATGGTGGTGGGGGACAGCCCCCAGTGAAATCAGAGGTGAGAGCACAAAGCAATACAGTAGGCAGACTCCGGTTTTTTTGGGGGGAGATGCTCGAGAATATCCGGGTGGACTCCTGAGGCTCGATCCCGCATTTGCGTATGCCGAGCCTCCTTCCTCATGACCTTTGTCCAGAGTGGAATGCCTCCCCGGCTCCCGGCACATGATCAGTGCATGCTCAGTCACGATATCAGTGCCTGCTCAGCCACGTGATCACTGACGGCACAGTCACGTGATCAGCGCCTCTCAGTCACGTGATCACCGTATGATAAACACGTGATCAGTGAACGACCAGCCACGTGATCACTGCATGCGCGGTCAGGTGGTCAGTTCCTGATCAGCCACCTGATCAGTGCGTGCACAGTCCCCTGATCAGCGCCTGTCAGTCACTGATCACTGCCTGATAAACACGTGATCAGTGCCCGAACAGCCACGTCATCAGTGCATGCGCAGTCACGTGATCAGTGCATGATAGCCACGTGATCAGTGCGTGCACAGTCCCATGATCAGCGCCTGTCAGTCACTGATCATTGCCTGATAAACACGTGATCAGTGCATGATGAGCCATGTGATCAGTGCCCGATCAGCCACGTCATCAGTGCATGCGCAGTCACGTCATCAGTGCATGATAGCCACGTGATCAGTGCATGCTCAGTCACGTGATCTGGACTTGATCAGCCACGTGATCAGTGCCTGCAGAGTCACGTGATCAGGGCCTGCTGAGCTGCGTGATTCCTGCCGGCTCATCTGCATGACAATTGCCAGCTGAGCTGCGTGATTCCTGTCGGCTCATCTGCTTGACAATTGCCAGCTGAGCTGCGTGATTCCTGCCTGGTCACGTGCTTGATTATTGCCAGTTGAGCAGCATGATTCGTCACTGCTGAGCTCCATGCTTATTGCCTGCTGATTGCGTGGTTCGTGTCTGCTCAGCTCTTTGAGTATTGCCTCCTGAGGTCCCTGTTCGGTCGCCACCTGCCGGGGACCAGCCCCAACTGATCCAGGGTATTCGAAGGAGAGATGGCCTAGGCGACTATTTATATGCTAATCAGAGATGTCAAGAATAATAGTATGAGGAGAGCTCAGTAGGAAAATTCGGTGGAGAAAAGAGACTGAGTAGCTTGGTTTACGCGGAAGACCAATCAAACTTCAAGACAAGAAGTTTGCACCACTTACGTAGGCCGCAGGCGCCCTCTCGAATAGCGAAAGGTGCCTCACCCTAGACACCTTCTCGAGTGGGTCTTAGCAGCCCAGGCATAATTAGTAAGCGTGGTGGGTTCCGCGCTCCAGATGGAGACTCAGCTGGAAGTTAAAGGGAAGAATGACAAGGAACTTTATGAATTGGAGCTGTAAGTTAACTCTTTGACAGAGAGAGCGAGATGGTGGTGGGGGACAGCCCCCAGTGAAATCAGAGGTGAGAGCACAAAGCAATACAGTAGGCAGACTCCGGTTTTTTTGGGGGGAGATGCTCGAGAATATCCGGGTGGACTCCTGAGGCTCGATCCCGCATTTGCGTATGCCGAGCCTCCTTCCTCATGACCTTTGTCCAGAGTGGAATGCCTCCCCGGCTCCCGGCACATGATCAGTGCATGCTCAGTCACGATATCAGTGCCTGCTCAGCCACGTGATCACTGACGGCACAGTCACGTGATCAGCGCCTCTCAGTCACGTGATCACCGTATGATAAACACGTGATCAGTGAACGACCAGCCACGTGATCACTGCATGCGCGGTCAGGTGGTCAGTTCCTGATCAGCCACCTGATCAGTGCGTGCACAGTCCCCTGATCAGCGCCTGTCAGTCACTGATCACTGCCTGATAAACACGTGATCAGTGCCCGAACAGCCACGTCATCAGTGCATGCGCAGTCACGTGATCAGTGCATGATAGCCACGTGATCAGTGCGTGCACAGTCCCATGATCAGCGCCTGTCAGTCACTGATCATTGCCTGATAAACACGTGATCAGTGCATGATGAGCCATGTGATCAGTGCCTGATCAGCCACGTCATCAGTGCATGCGCAGTCACGTCATCAGTGCATGATAGCCACGTGATCAGTGCATGCTCAGTCACGTGATCTGGACTTGATCAGCCACGTGATCAGTGCCTGCAGAGTCACGTGATCAGGGCCTGCTGAGCTGCGTGATTCCTGCCGGCTCATCTGCATGACAATTGCCAGCTGAGCTGCGTGATTCCTGTCGGCTCATCTGCTTGACAATTGCCAGCTGAGCTGCGTGATTCCTGCCTGGTCACGTGCTTGATTATTGCCAGTTGAGCAGCATGATTCGTCACTGCTGAGCTCCATGCTTATTGCCTGCTGATTGCGTGGTTCGTGTCTGCTCAGCTCTTTGAGTATTGCCTCCTGAGGTCCCTGTTCGGTCGCCACCTGCCGGGGACCAGCCCCAACTGATCCAGGGTATTCGAAGGAGAGATGGCCTAGGCGACTATTTATATGCTAATCAGAGATGTCAAGAATAATAGTATGAGGAGAGCTCAGTAGGAAAATTCGGTGGAGAAAAGAGACTGAGTAGCTTGGTTTACGCGGAAGACCAATCAAACTTCAAGACAAGAAGTTTGCACCACTTACGTAGGCCGCAGGCGCCCTCTCGAATAGCGAAAGGTGCCTCACCCTAGACACCTTCTCGAGTGGGTCTTAGCAGCCCAGGCATAATTAGTAAGCGTGGTGGGTTCCGCGCTCCAGATGGAGACTCAGCTGGAAGTTAAAGGGAAGAATGACAAGGAACTTTATGAATTGGAGCTGTAAGTTAACTCTTTGACAGAGAGAGCGAGATGGTGGTGGGGGACAGCCCCCAGTGAAATCAGAGGTGAGAGCACAAAGCAATACAGTAGGCAGACTCTGGTTTTTTTGGGGGGAGATGCTCGAGAATATCCGGGTGGACTCCTGAGGCTCGATCCCGCATTTGCGTATGCCGAGCCTCCTTCCTCATGACCTTTGTCCAGAGTGGAATGCCTCCCCGGCTCCCGGCACATGATCAGTGCATGCTCAGTCACGATATCAGTGCCTGCTCAGCCACGTGATCACTGACGGCACAGTCACGTGATCAGCGCCTCTCAGTCACGTGATCACCGTATGATAAACACGTGATCAGTGAACGACCAGCCACGTGATCACTGCATGCGCAGTCAGGTGGTCAGTTCCTGATCAGCCACCTGATCAGTGCGTGCACAGTCCCCTGATCAGCGCCTGTCAGTCACTGATCACTGCCTGATAAACACGTGATCAGTGCCCGAACAGCCACGTCATCAGTGCATGCGCAGTCACGTGATCAGTGCATGATAGCCACGTGATCAGTGCGTGCACAGTCCCATGATCAGCGCCTGTCAGTCACTGATCATTGCCTGATAAACACGTGATCAGTGCATGATGAGCCATGTGATCAGTGCCAGTGATCAGTCACGTCATCAGTGCATGATAGCCACGTGATCAGTGCATGCTCAGTCACGTGATCTGGACTTGATCAGCCACGTGATCAGTGCCTGCAGAGTCACGTGAAGGGCCTGCTGAGCTGCGTGATTCCTGTCGGCTCATCTGCTTGACAATTGCCAGCTGAGCTGCGTGATTCCTGCCTGGTCACGTGCTTGATTATTGCCAGTTGAGCAGCATGATTCGTCACTGCTGAGCTCCATGCTTATTGCCTGCTGATTGCGTGGTTCGTGTCTGCTCAGCTCTTTGAGTATTGCCTCCTGAGGTCCCTGTTCGGTCGCCACCTGCCGGGGACCAGCCCCAACTGATCCAGGGTATTCGAAGGAGAGATGGCCTAGGCGACTATTTATATGCTAATCAGAGATGTCAAGAATAATAGTATGAGGAGAGCTCAGTAGGAAAATTCGGTGGAGAAAAGAGACTGAGTAGCTTGGTTTACGCGGAAGACCAATCAAACTTCAAGACAAGAAGTTTGCACCACTTACGTAGGCCGCAGGCGCCCTCTCGAATAGCGAAAGGTGCCTCACCCTAGACACCTTCTCGAGTGGGTCTTAGCAGCCCAGGCATAATTAGTAAGCGTGGTGGGTTCCGCGCTCCAGATGGAGACTCAGCTGGAAGTTAAAGGGAAGAATGACAAGGAACTTTATGAATTGGAGCTGTAAGTTAACTCTTTGACAGAGAGAGCGAGATGGTGGTGGGGGACAGCCCCCAGTGAAATCAGAGGTGAGAGCACAAAGCAATACAGTAGGCAGACTCTGGTTTTTTGGGGGGAGATGCTCGAGAATATCCGGGTGGACTCCTGAGGCTCGATCCCGCATTTGCGTATGCCGAGCCTCCTTCCTCATGACCTTTGTCCAGAGTGGAATGCCTCCCCGGCTCCCGGCACATGATCAGTGCATGCTCAGTCACGATATCAGTGCCTGCTCAGCCACGTGATCACTGACGGCACAGTCACGTGATCAGCGCCTCTCAGTCACGTGATCACCGTATGATAAACACGTGATCAGTGAACGACCAGCCACGTGATCACTGCATGCGCGGTCAGGTGGTCAGTTCCTGATCAGCCACCTGATCAGTGCGTGCACAGTCCCCTGATCAGCGCCTGTCAGTCACTGATCACTGCCTGATAAACACGTGATCAGTGCCCGAACAGCCACGTCATCAGTGCATGCGCAGTCACGTGATCAGTGCATGATAGCCACGTGATCAGTGCGTGCACAGTCCCATGATCAGCGCCTGTCAGTCACTGATCATTGCCTGATAAACACGTGATCAGTGCATGATGAGCCATGTGATCAGTGCCCGATCAGCCACGTCATCAGTGCATGCGCAGTCACGTCATCAGTGCATGATAGCCACGTGATCAGTGCATGCTCAGTCACGTGATCTGGACTTGATCAGCCACGTGATCAGTGCCTGCAGAGTCACGTGATCAGGGCCTGCTGAGCTGCGTGATTCCTGCCGGCTCATCTGCATGACAATTGCCAGCTGAGCTGCGTGATTCCTGTCGGCTCATCTGCTTGACAATTGCCAGCTGAGCTGCGTGATTCCTGCCTGGTCACGTGCTTGATTATTGCCAGTTGAGCAGCATGATTCGTCACTGCTGAGCTCCATGCTTATTGCCTGCTGATTGCGTGGTTCGTGTCTGCTCAGCTCTTTGAGTATTGCCTCCTGAGGTCCCTGTTCGGTCGCCACCTGCCGGGGACCAGCCCCAACTGATCCAGGGTATTCGAAGGAGAGATGGCCTAGGCGACTATTTATATGCTAATCAGAGATGTCAAGAATAATAGTATGAGGAGAGCTCAGTAGGAAAATTCGGTGGAGAAAAGAGACTGAGTAGCTTGGTTTACGCGGAAGACCAATCAAACTTCAAGACAAGAAGTTTGCACCACTTACGTAGGCCGCAGGCGCCCTCTCGAATAGCGAAAGGTGCCTCACCCTAGACACCTTCTCGAGTGGGTCTTAGCAGCCCAGGCATAATTAGTAAGCGTGGTGGGTTCCGCGCTCCAGATGGAGACTCAGCTGGAAGTTAAAGGGAAGAATGACAAGGAACTTTATGAATTGGAGCTGTAAGTTAACTCTTTGACAGAGAGAGCGAGATGGTGGTGGGGGACAGCCCCCAGTGAAATCAGAGGTGAGAGCACAAAGCAATACAGTAGGCAGACTCTGGTTTTTTTGGGGGGAGATGCTCGAGAATATCCGGGTGGACTCCTGAGGCTCGATCCCGCATTTGCGTATGCCGAGCCTCCTTCCTCATGACCTTTGTCCAGAGTGGAATGCCTCCCCGGCTCCCGGCACATGATCAGTGCATGCTCAGTCACGATATCAGTGCCTGCTCAGCCACGTGATCACTGACGGCACAGTCACGTGATCAGCGCCTCTCAGTCACGTGATCACCGTATGATAAACACGTGATCAGTGAACGACCAGCCACGTGATCACTGCATGCGCGGTCAGGTGGTCAGTTCCTGATCAGCCACCTGATCAGTGCGTGCACAGTCCCCTGATCAGCGCCTGTCAGTCACTGATCACTGCCTGATAAACACGTGATCAGTGCCCGAACAGCCACGTCATCAGTGCATGCAGTCACGTGATCAGTGCATGATCACGTGCAGTGCGTGCACAGTCCCATGATCAGCGCCTGTCAGTCACTGATGCACGTGATCAGTGCATGTCCGTGATCATGATCATGCGCCTGTCAGTCACTGATCATTGCCTGATAAACACGTGATCAGTGCATGATGAGCCATGTGATCAGTGCCTGATCAGCCACGTCATCAGTGCATGCGCAGTCACGTCATCAGTGCATGATAGCCACGTGATCAGTGCATGCTCAGTCACGTGATCTGGACTTGATCAGCCACGTGATCAGTGCCTGCAGAGTCACGTGATCAGGGCCTGCTGAGCTGCGTGATTCCTGCCGGCTCATCTGCATGACAATTGCCAGCTGAGCTGCGTGATTCCTGTCGGCTCATCTGCTTGACAATTGCCAGCTGAGCTGCGTGATTCCTGCCTGGTCACGTGCTTGATTATTGCCAGTTGAGCAGCATGATTCGTCACTGCTGAGCTCCATGCTTATTGCCTGCTGATTGCGTGGTTCGTGTCTGCTCAGCTCTTTGAGTATTGCCTCCTGAGGTCCCTGTTCGGTCGCCACCTGCCGGGGACCAGCCCCAACTGATCCAGGGTATTCGAAGGAGAGATGGCCTAGGCGACTATTTATATGCTAATCAGAGATGTCAAGAATAATAGTATGAGGAGAGCTCAGTAGGAAAATTCGGTGGAGAAAAGAGACTGAGTAGCTTGGTTTACGCGGAAGACCAATCAAACTTCAAGACAAGAAGTTTGCACCACTTACGTAGGCCGCAGGCGCCCTCTCGAATAGCGAAAGGTGCCTCACCCTAGACACCTTCTCGAGTGGGTCTTAGCAGCCCAGGCATAATTAGTAAGCGTGGTGGGTTCCGCGCTCCAGATGGAGACTCAGCTGGAAGTTAAAGGGAAGAATGACAAGGAACTTTATGAATTGGAGCTGTAAGTTAACTCTTTGACAGAGAGAGCGAGATGGTGGTGGGGGACAGCCCCCAGTGAAATCAGAGGTGAGAGCACAAAGCAATACAGTAGGCAGACTCTGGTTTTTTGGGGGGAGATGCTCGAGAATATCCGGGTGGACTCCTGAGGCTCGATCCCGCATTTGCGTATGCCGAGCCTCCTTCCTCATGACCTTTGTCCAGAGTGGAATGCCTCCCCGGCTCCCGGCACATGATCAGTGCATGCTCAGTCACGATATCAGTGCCTGCTCAGCCACGTGATCACTGACGGCACAGTCACGTGATCAGCGCCTCTCAGTCACGTGATCACCGTATGATAAACACGTGATCAGTGAACGACCAGCCACGTGATCACTGCATGCGCAGTCAGGTGGTCAGTTCCTGATCAGCCACCTGATCAGTGCGTGCACAGTCCCCTGATCAGCGCCTGTCAGTCACTGATCACTGCCTGATAAACACGTGATCAGTGCCCGAACAGCCACGTCATCAGTGCATGCGCAGTCACGTGATCAGTGCATGATAGCCACGTGATCAGTGCGTGCACAGTCCCATGATCAGCGCCTGTCAGTCACTGATCATTGCCTGATAAACACGTGATCAGTGCATGATGAGCCATGTGATCAGTGCCCGATCAGCCACGTCATCAGTGCATGCGCAGTCACGTCATCAGTGCATGATAGCCACGTGATCAGTGCATGCTCAGTCACGTGATCTGGACTTGATCAGCCACGTGATCAGTGCCTGCAGAGTCACGTGATCAGGGCCTGCTGAGCTGCGTGATTCCTGCCGGCTCATCTGCATGACAATTGCCATCTGAGCTGCGTGATTCCTGTCGGCTCATCTGCTTGACAATTGCCAGCTGAGCTGCGTGATTCCTGCCTGGTCACGTGCTTGATTATTGCCAGTTGAGCAGCATGATTCGTCACTGCTGAGCTCCATGCTTATTGCCTGCTGATTGCGTGGTTCGTGTCTGCTCAGCTCTTTGAGTATTGCCTCCTGAGGTCCCTGTTCGGTCGCCACCTGCCGGGGACCAGCCCCAACTGATCCAGGGTATTCGAAGGAGAGATGGCCTAGGCGACTATTTATATGCTAATCAGAGATGTCAAGAATAATAGTATGAGGAGAGCTCAGTAGGAAAATTCGGTGGAGAAAAGAGACTGAGTAGCTTGGTTTACGCGGAAGACCAATCAAACTTCAAGACAAGAAGTTTGCACCACTTACGTAGGCCGCAGGCGCCCTCTCGAATAGCGAAAGGTGCCTCACCCTAGACACCTTCTCGAGTGGGTCTTAGCAGCCCAGGCATAATTAGTAAGCGTGGTGGGTTCCGCGCTCCAGATGGAGACTCAGCTGGAAGTTAAAGGGAAGAATGACAAGGAACTTTATGAATTGGAGCTGTAAGTTAACTCTTTGACAGAGAGAGCGAGATGGTGGTGGGGGACAGCCCCCAGTGAAATCAGAGGTGAGAGCACAAAGCAATACAGTAGGCAGACTCTGTTTTTTTGGGGGGAGATGCTCGAGAATATCCGGGTGGACTCCTGAGGCTCGATCCCGCATTTGCGTATGCCGAGCCTCCTTCCTCATGACCTTTGTCCAGAGTGGAATGCCTCCCCGGCTCCCGGCACATGATCAGTGCATGCTCAGTCACGATATCAGTGCCTGCTCAGCCACGTGATCACTGACGGCACAGTCACGTGATCAGCGCCTCTCAGTCACGTGATCACCGTATGATAAACACGTGATCAGTGAACGACCAGCCACGTGATCACTGCATGCGCGGTCAGGTGGTCAGTTCCTGATCAGCCACCTGATCAGTGCGTGCACAGTCCCCTGATCAGCGCCTGTCAGTCACTGATCACTGCCTGATAAACACGTGATCAGTGCCCGAACAGCCACGTCATCAGTGCATGCGCAGTCACGTGATCAGTGCATGATAGCCACGTGATCAGTGCGTGCACAGTCCCATGATCAGCGCCTGTCAGTCACTGATCATTGCCTGATAAACACGTGATCAGTGCATGATGAGCCATGTGATCAGTGCCCGATCAGCCACGTCATCAGTGCATGCGCAGTCACGTCATCAGTGCATGATAGCCACGTGATCAGTGCATGCTCAGTCACGTGATCTGGACTTGATCAGCCACGTGATCAGTGCCTGCAGAGTCACGTGATCAGGGCCTGCTGAGCTGCGTGATTCCTGCCGGCTCATCTGCATGACAATTGCCAGCTGAGCTGCGTGATTCCTGTCGGCTCATCTGCTTGACAATTGCCAGCTGAGCTGCGTGATTCCTGCCTGGTCACGTGCTTGATTATTGCCAGTTGAGCAGCATGATTCGTCACTGCTGAGCTCCATGCTTATTGCCTGCTGATTGCGTGGTTCGTGTCTGCTCAGCTCTTTGAGTATTGCCTCCTGAGGTCCCTGTTCGGTCGCCACCTGCCGGGGACCAGCCCCAACTGATCCAGGGTATTCGAAGGAGAGATGGCCTAGGCGACTATTTATATGCTAATCAGAGATGTCAAGAATAATAGTATGAGGAGAGCTCAGTAGGAAAATTCGGTGGAGAAAAGAGACTGAGTAGCTTGGTTTACGCGGAAGACCAATCAAACTTCAAGACAAGAAGTTTGCACCACTTACGTAGGCCGCAGGCGCCCTCTCGAATAGCGAAAGGTGCCTCACCCTAGACACCTTCTCGAGTGGGTCTTAGCAGCCCAGGCATAATTAGTAAGCGTGGTGGGTTCCGCGCTCCAGATGGAGACTCAGCTGGAAGTTAAAGGGAAGAATGACAAGGAACTTTATGAATTGGAGCTGTAAGTTAACTCTTTGACAGAGAGAGCGAGATGGTGGTGGGGGACAGCCCCCAGTGAAATCAGAGGTGAGAGCACAAAGCAATACAGTAGGCAGACTCTGGTTTTTTTGGGGGAGATGCTCGAGAATATCCGGGTGGACTCCTGAGGCTCGATCCCGCATTTGCGTATGCCGAGCCTCCTTCCTCATGACCTTTGTCCAGAGTGGAATGCCTCCCAGGCTCCCGGCACATGATCAGTGCATGCTCAGTCACGATATCAGTGCCTGCTCAGCCACGTGATCACTGACGGCACAGTCACGTGATCAGCGCCTCTCAGTCACGTGATCACCGTATGATAAACACGTGATCAGTGAACGACCAGCCACGTGATCACTGCATGCGCGGTCAGGTGGTCAGTTCCTGATCAGCCACCTGATCAGTGCGTGCACAGTCCCCTGATCAGAGCCTGTCAGTCACTGATCACTGCCTGATAAACACGTGATCAGTGCCCGAACAGCCACGTCATCAGTGCATGCGCAGTCACGTGATCAGTGCATGATAGCCACGTGATCAGTGCGTGCACAGTCCCATGATCAGCACCTGTCAGTCACTGATCATTGCCTGATAAACACGTGATCAGTGCATGATGAGCCATGTGATCAGTGCCGGATCAGCACATCATCAGTGCATGATAGCCACGTGATCAGTGCATACTCAGTCACGTGATCTGGACTTGATCAGCCACGTGATCAGTGCCTGAAGACTCACGTGATCAGGGCCTGCTGAGCTGCGTGATTCCTGTCGGCTCATCTGCTTGACAATTGCCAGCTGAGCTGCGTGATTCCTGCCTGGTCACGTGCTTGATTATTGCCAGTTGAGCAGCATGATTCGTCACTGCTGAGCTCCATGCTTATTGCCTGCTGATTGCGTCGTTCGTGTCTGCTCAGCTCTTTGAGTATTGCCTCCTGAGGTCCCTGTTCGGTCGCCACCTGCCGGGGACCAGCCCCAACTGATCCAGGGTATTCGAAGGAGAGATGGCCTAGGCGACTATTTATATGCTAATCAGAGATGTCAAGAATAATAGTATGAGGAGAGCTCAGTAGGAAAATTCGGTGGAGAAAAGAGACTGAGTAGCTTGGTTTACGCGGAAGACCAATCAAACTTCAAGACAAGAAGTTGGCACCACTTACGTAGGCCGCAGGCGCCCTCTCGAATAGCGAAAGGTGCCTCACCCTGGACACCTTCTCGAGTGCGTCTTAGCAGCCCAGGCATAATTAGTAAGCGTGGTGGGTTCCGCGCTCCAGATGGAGACTCAGCTGGAAGTTAAAGGGAAGAATGACAAGGAACGTTATGAATTGGAGCTGTAAGTTAACTCTTTGACAGAGAGAGCGAGATGGTGGTGGGGGACAGCCCCCAGTGAAATCAGAGGTGAGAGCACAAAGCAATACAGTAGGCAGACTCTGGTTTTTTTGGGGGGAGATGCTCGAGAATATCCGGGTGGACTCCTGAGGCTCGATCCCGCATTTGCGTATGCCGAGCCTCCTTCCTCATGACCTTTGTCCAGAGTGGAATGCCTCCCCGGCTCCCGGCACATGATCAGTGCATGCTCAGTCACGATATCAGTGCCTGCTCAGCCACGTGATCACTGACGGCACAGTCACGTGATCAGCGCCTCTCAGTCACGTGATCACCGTATGATAAACACGTGATCAGTGAACGACCAGCCACGTGATCACTGCATGCGCGGTCAGGTGGTCAGTTCCTGATCAGCCACCTGATCAGTGCGTGCACAGTCCCCTGATCAGCGCCTGTCAGTCACTGATCACTGCCTGATAAACACGTGATCAGTGCCCGAACAGCCACGTCATCAGTGCATGCGCAGTCACGTGATCAGTGCATGATAGCCACGTGATCAGTGCGTGCACAGTCCCATGATCAGCGCCTGTCAGTCACTGATCATTGCCTGATAAACACGTGATCAGTGCATGATGAGCCATGTGATCAGTGCCCGATCAGCCACGTCATCAGTGCATGCGCAGTCACGTCATCAGTGCATGATAGCCACGTGATCAGTGCATGCTCAGTCACGTGATCTGGACTTGATCAGCCACGTGATCAGTGCCTGCAGAGTCACGTGATCAGGGCCTGCTGAGCTGCGTGATTCCTGCCGGCTCATCTGCATGACAATTGCCAGCTGAGCTGCGTGATTCCTGTCGGCTCATCTGCTTGACAATTGCCAGCTGAGCTGCGTGATTCCTGCCTGGTCACGTGCTTGATTATTGCCAGTTGAGCAGCATGATTCGTCACTGCTGAGCTCCATGCTTATTGCCTGCTGATTGCGTGGTTCGTGTCTGCTCAGCTCTTTGAGTATTGCCTCCTGAGGTCCCTGTTCGGTCGCCACCTGCCGGGGACCAGCCCCAACTGATCCAGGGTATTCGAAGGAGAGATGGCCTAGGCGACTATTTATATGCTAATCAGAGATGTCAAGAATAATAGTATGAGGAGAGCTCAGTAGGAAAATTCGGTGGAGAAAAGAGACTGAGTAGCTTGGTTTACGCGGAAGACCAATCAAACTTCAAGACAAGAAGTTTGCACCACTTACGTAGGCCGCAGGCGCCCTCTCGAATAGCGAAAGGTGCCTCACCCTAGACACCTTCTCGAGTGGGTCTTAGCAGCCCAGGCATAATTAGTAAGCGTGGTGGGTTCCGCGCTCCAGATGGAGACTCAGCTGGAAGTTAAAGGGAAGAATGACAAGGAACTTTATGAATTGGAGCTGTAAGTTAACTCTTTGACAGAGAGAGCGAGATGGTGGTGGGGGACAGCCCCCAGTGAAATCAGAGGTGAGAGCACAAAGCAATACAGTAGGCAGACTCTGGTTTTTTGGGGGGAGATGCTCGAGAATATCCGGGTGGACTCCTGAGGCTCGATCCCGCATTTGCGTATGCCGAGCCTCCTTCCTCATGACCTTTGTCCAGAGTGGAATGCCTCCCCGGCTCCCGGCACATGATCAGTGCATGCTCAGTCACGATATCAGTGCCTGCTCAGCCACGTGATCACTGACGGCACAGTCACGTGATCAGCGCCTCTCAGTCACGTGATCACCGTATGATAAACACGTGATCAGTGAACGACCAGCCACGTGATCACTGCATGCGCGGTCAGGTGGTCAGTTCCTGATCAGCCACCTGATCAGTGCGTGCACAGTCCCCTGATCAGCGCCTGTCAGTCACTGATCACTGCCTGATAAACACGTGATCAGTGCCCGAACAGCCACGTCATCAGTGCATGCGCAGTGATCAGTGCATGATTGCATCACAGTCACTGACGTGATCAGTGCAGCCACGTGATCAGTGCGTGCACAGTCCCATGATCAGCGCCTGTCAGTCACTGATCATTGCCTGATAAACACGTGATCAGTGCATGATGAGCCATGTGATCAGTGCCTGATCAGCCACGTCATCAGTGCATGCGCAGTCACGTCATCAGTGCATGATAGCCACGTGATCAGTGCATGCTCAGTCACGTGATCTGGACTTGATCAGCCACGTGATCAGTGCCTGCAGAGTCACGTGATCAGGGCCTGCTGAGCTGCGTGATTCCTGCCGGCTCATCTGCATGACAATTGCCAGCTGAGCTGCGTGATTCCTGTCGGCTCATCTGCTTGACAATTGCCAGCTGAGCTGCGTGATTCCTGCCTGGTCACGTGCTTGATTATTGCCAGTTGAGCAGCATGATTCGTCACTGCTGAGCTCCATGCTTATTGCCTGCTGATTGCGTGGTTCGTGTCTGCTCAGCTCTTTGAGTATTGCCTCCTGAGGTCCCTGTTCGGTCGCCACCTGCCGGGGACCAGCCCCAACTGATCCAGGGTATTCGAAGGAGAGATGGCCTAGGCGACTATTTATATGCTAATCAGAGATGTCAAGAATAATAGTATGAGGAGAGCTCAGTAGGAAAATTCGGTGGAGAAAAGAGACTGAGTAGCTTGGTTTACGCGGAAGACCAATCAAACTTCAAGACAAGAAGTTTGCACCACTTACGTAGGCCGCAGGCGCCCTCTCGAATAGCGAAAGGTGCCTCACCCTAGACACCTTCTCGAGTGGGTCTTAGCAGCCCAGGCATAATTAGTAAGCGTGGTGGGTTCCGCGCTCCAGATGGAGACTCAGCTGGAAGTTAAAGGGAAGAATGACAAGGAACTTTATGAATTGGAGCTGTAAGTTAACTCTTTGACAGAGAGAGCGAGATGGTGGTGGGGGACAGCCCCCAGTGAAATCAGAGGTGAGAGCACAAAGCAATACAGTAGGCAGACTCCGGTTTTTTTGGGGGAGATGCTCGAGAATATCCGGGTGGACTCCTGAGGCTCGATCCCGCATTTGCGTATGCCGAGCCTCCTTCCTCATGACCTTTGTCCAGAGTGGAATGCCTCCCCGGCTCCCGGCACATGATCAGTGCATGCTCAGTCACGATATCAGTGCCTGCTCAGCCACGTGATCACTGACGGCACAGTCACGTGATCAGCGCCTCTCAGTCACGTGATCACCGTATGATAAACACGTGATCAGTGAACGACCAGCCACGTGATCACTGCATGCGCAGTCAGGTGGTCAGTTCCTGATCAGCCACCTGATCAGTGCGTGCACAGTCCCCTGATCAGCGCCTGTCAGTCACTGATCACTGCCTGATAAACACGTGATCAGTGCCCGAACAGCCACGTCATCAGTGCATGCGCAGTCACGTGATCAGTGCATGATAGCCACGTGATCAGTGCGTGCACAGTCCCATGATCAGCGCCTGTCAGTCACTGATCATTGCCTGATAAACACGTGATCAGTGCATGATGAGCCATGTGATCAGTGCCCGATCAGCCACGTCATCAGTGCATGCGCAGTCACGTCATCAGTGCATGATAGCCACGTGATCAGTGCATGCTCAGTCACGTGATCTGGACTTGATCAGCCACGTGATCAGTGCCTGCAGAGTCACGTGATCAGGGCCTGCTGAGCTGCGTGATTCCTGCCGGCTCATCTGCATGACAATTGCATCTGAGCTGCGTGATTCCTGTCGGCTCATCTGCTTGACAATTGCCAGCTGAGCTGCGTGATTCCTGTCGGCTCATCTGCTTGACAATTGCCAGCTGAGCTGCGTGATTCCTGCCTGGTCACGTGCTTGATTATTGCCAGTTGAGCAGCATGATTCGTCACTGCTGAGCTCCATGCTTATTGCCTGCTGATTGCGTGGTTCGTGTCTGCTCAGCTCTTTGAGTATTGCCTCCTGAGGTCCCTGTTCGGTCGCCACCTGCCGGGGACCAGCCCCAACTGATCCAGGGTATTCGAAGGAGAGATGGCCTAGGCGACTATTTATATGCTAATCAGAGATGTCAAGAATAATAGTATGAGGAGAGCTCAGTAGGAAAATTCGGTGGAGAAAAGAGACTGAGTAGCTTGGTTTACGCGGAAGACCAATCAAACTTCAAGACAAGAAGTTTGCACCACTTACGTAGGCCGCAGGCGCCCTCTCGAATAGCGAAAGGTGCCTCACCCTAGACACCTTCTCGAGTGGGTCTTAGCAGCCCAGGCATAATTAGTAAGCGTGGTGGGTTCCGCGCTCCAGATGGAGACTCAGCTGGAAGTTAAAGGGAAGAATGACAAGGAACTTTATGAATTGGAGCTGTAAGTTAACTCTTTGACAGAGAGAGCGAGATGGTGGTGGGGGACAGCCCCCAGTGAAATCAGAGGTGAGAGCACAAAGCAATACAGTAGGCAGACTCTGTTTTTTTGGGGGGAGATGCTCGAGAATATCCGGGTGGACTCCTGAGGCTCGATCCCGCATTTGCGTATGCCGAGCCTCCTTCCTCATGACCTTTGTCCAGAGTGGAATGCCTCCCCGGCTCCCGGCACATGATCAGTGCATGCTCAGTCACGATATCAGTGCCTGCTCAGCCACGTGATCACTGACGGCACAGTCACGTGATCAGCGCCTCTCAGTCACGTGATCACCGTATGATAAACACGTGATCAGTGAACGACCAGCCACGTGATCACTGCATGCGCGGTCAGGTGGTCAGTTCCTGATCAGCCACCTGATCAGTGCGTGCACAGTCCCCTGATCAGCGCCTGTCAGTCACTGATCACTGCCTGATAAACACGTGATCAGTGCCCGAACAGCCACGTCATCAGTGCATGCGCAGTCACGTGATCAGTGCATGATAGCCACGTGATCAGTGCGTGCACAGTCCCATGATCAGCGCCTGTCAGTCACTGATCATTGCCTGATAAACACGTGATCAGTGCATGATGAGCCATGTGATCAGTGCCCGATCAGCCACGTCATCAGTGCATGCGCAGTCACGTCATCAGTGCATGATAGCCACGTGATCAGTGCATGCTCAGTCACGTGATCTGGACTTGATCAGCCACGTGATCAGTGCCTGCAGAGTCACGTGATCAGGGCCTGCTGAGCTGCGTGATTCCTGCCGGCTCATCTGCATGACAATTGCCATCTGAGCTGCGTGATTCCTGTCGGCTCATCTGCTTGACAATTGCCAGCTGAGCTGCGTGATTCCTGCCTGGTCACGTGCTTGATTATTGCCAGTTGAGCAGCATGATTCGTCACTGCTGAGCTCCATGCTTATTGCCTGCTGATTGCGTGGTTCGTGTCTGCTCAGCTCTTTGAGTATTGCCTCCTGAGGTCCCTGTTCGGTCGCCACCTGCCGGGGACCAGCCCCAACTGATCCAGGGTATTCGAAGGAGAGATGGCCTAGGCGACTATTTATATGCTAATCAGAGATGTCAAGAATAATAGTATGAGGAGAGCTCAGTAGGAAAATTCGGTGGAGAAAAGAGACTGAGTAGCTTGGTTTACGCGGAAGACCAATCAAACTTCAAGACAAGAAGTTTGCACCACTTACGTAGGCCGCAGGCGCCCTCTCGAATAGCGAAAGGTGCCTCACCCTAGACACCTTCTCGAGTGGGTCTTAGCAGCCCAGGCATAATTAGTAAGCGTGGTGGGTTCCGCGCTCCAGATGGAGACTCAGCTGGAAGTTAAAGGGAAGAATGACAAGGAACTTTATGAATTGGAGCTGTAAGTTAACTCTTTGACAGAGAGAGCGAGATGGTGGTGGGGGACAGCCCCCAGTGAAATCAGAGGTGAGAGCACAAAGCAATACAGTAGGCAGACTCTGGTTTTTTGGGGGAGATGCTCGAGAATATCCGGGTGGACTCCTGAGGCTCGATCCCGCATTTGCGTATGCCGAGCCTCCTTCCTCATGACCTTTGTCCAGAGTGGAATGCCTCCCGGCTCCCGGCACATGATCAGTGCATGCTCAGTCACGATATCAGTGCCTGCTCAGCCACGTGATCACTGACGGCACAGTCACGTGATCAGCGCCTCTCAGTCACGTGATCACCGTATGATAAACACGTGATCAGTGAACGACCAGCCACGTGATCACTGCATGCGCGGTCAGGTGGTCAGTTCCTGATCAGCCACCTGATCAGTGCGTGCACAGTCCCCTGATCAGCGCCTGTCAGTCACTGATCACTGCCTGATAAACACGTGATCAGTGCCCGAACAGCCACGTCATCAGTGCATGCGCAGTCACGTGATCAGTGCATGATAGCCACGTGATCAGTGCGTGCACAGTCCCATGATCAGCGCCTGTCAGTCACTGATCATTGCCTGATAAACACGTGATCAGTGCATGATGAGCCATGTGATCATGCCCGATCAGCCACGTCATCAGTGCATGATAGCCACGTGATCAGTGCATGCTCAGTCACGTGATCTGGACTTGATCAGCCACGTGATCAGTGCCTGCAGAGTCACGTGATCAGGGCCTGCTGAGCTGCGTGATTCCTGCCGGCTCATCTGCATGACAATTGCCAGCTGAGCTGCGTGATTCCTGTCGGCTCATCTGCTTGACAATTGCCAGCTGAGCTGCGTGATTCCTGCCTGGTCACGTGCTTGATTATTGCCAGTTGAGCAGCATGATTCGTCACTGCTGAGCTCCATGCTTATTGCCTGCTGATTGCGTGGTTCGTGTCTGCTCAGCTCTTTGAGTATTGCCTCCTGAGGTCCCTGTTCGGTCGCCACCTGCCGGGGACCAGCCCCAACTGATCCAGGGTATTCGAAGGAGAGATGGCCTAGGCGACTATTTATATGCTAATCAGAGATGTCAAGAATAATAGTATGAGGAGAGCTCAGTAGGAAAATTCGGTGGAGAAAAGAGACTGAGTAGCTTGGTTTACGCGGAAGACCAATCAAACTTCAAGACAAGAAGTTTGCACCACTTACGTAGGCCGCAGGCGCCCTCTCGAATAGCGAAAGGTGCCTCACCCTAGACACCTTCTCGAGTGGGTCTTAGCAGCCCAGGCATAATTAGTAAGCGTGGTGGGTTCCGCGCTCCAGATGGAGACTCAGCTGGAAGTTAAAGGGAAGAATGACAAGGAACTTTATGAATTGGAGCTGTAAGTTAACTCTTTGACAGAGAGAGCGAGATGGTGGTGGGGGACAGCCCCCAGTGAAATCAGAGGTGAGAGCACAAAGCAATACAGTAGGCAGACTCCGGTTTTTTGGGGGAGATGCTCGAGAATATCCGGGTGGACTCCTGAGGCTCGATCCCGCATTTGCGTATGCCGAGCCTCCTTCCTCATGACCTTTGTCCAGAGTGGAATGCCTCCCCGGCTCCCGGCACATGATCAGTGCATGCTCAGTCACGATATCAGTGCCTGCTCAGCCACGTGATCACTGACGGCACAGTCACGTGATCAGCGCCTCTCAGTCACGTGATCACCGTATGATAAACACGTGATCAGTGAACGACCAGCCACGTGATCACTGCATGCGCGGTCAGGTGGTCAGTTCCTGATCAGCCACCTGATCAGTGCGTGCACAGTCCCCTGATCAGCGCCTGTCAGTCACTGATCACTGCCTGATAAACACGTGATCAGTGCCCGAACAGCCACGTCATCAGTGCATGCGCAGTCACGTGATCAGTGCATGATAGCCACGTGATCAGTGCGTGCACAGTCCCATGATCAGCGCCTGTCAGTCACTGATCATTGCCTGATAAACACGTGATCAGTGCATGATGAGCCATGTGATCAGTGCCCGATCAGCCACGTCATCAGTGCATGCGCAGTCACGTCATCAGTGCATGATAGCCACGTGATCAGTGCATGCTCAGTCACGTGATCTGGACTTGATCAGCCACGTGATCAGTGCCTGCAGAGTCACGTGATCAGGGCCTGCTGAGCTGCGTGATTCCTGCCGGCTCATCTGCATGACAATTGCCATCTGAGCTGCGTGATTCCTGTCGGCTCATCTGCTTGACAATTGCCAGCTGAGCTGCGTGATTCCTGCCTGGTCACGTGCTTGATTATTGCCAGTTGAGCAGCATGATTCGTCACTGCTGAGCTCCATGCTTATTGCCTGCTGATTGCGTGGTTCGTGTCTGCTCAGCTCTTTGAGTATTGCCTCCTGAGGTCCCTGTTCGGTCGCCACCTGCCGGGGACCAGCCCCAACTGATCCAGGGTATTCGAAGGAGAGATGGCCTAGGCGACTATTTATATGCTAATCAGAGATGTCAAGAATAATAGTATGAGGAGAGCTCAGTAGGAAAATTCGGTGGAGAAAAGAGACTGAGTAGCTTGGTTTACGCGGAAGACCAATCAAACTTCAAGACAAGAAGTTTGCACCACTTACGTAGGCCGCAGGCGCCCTCTCGAATAGCGAAAGGTGCCTCACCCTAGACACCTTCTCGAGTGGGTCTTAGCAGCCCAGGCATAATTAGTAAGCGTGGTGGGTTCCGCGCTCCAGATGGAGACTCAGCTGGAAGTTAAAGGGAAGAATGACAAGGAACTTTATGAATTGGAGCTGTAAGTTAACTCTTTGACAGAGAGAGCGAGATGGTGGTGGGGGACAGCCCCCAGTGAAATCAGAGGTGAGAGCACAAAGCAATACAGTAGGCAGACTCCGGTTTTTTGGGGGAGATGCTCGAGAATATCCGGGTGGACTCCTGAGGCTCGATCCCGCATTTGCGTATGCCGAGCCTCCTTCCTCATGACCTTTGTCCAGAGTGGAATGCCTCCCGGCTCCCGGCACATGATCAGTGCATGCTCAGTCACGATATCAGTGCCTGCTCAGCCACGTGATCACTGACGGCACAGTCACGTGATCAGCGCCTCTCAGTCACGTGATCACCGTATGATAAACACGTGATCAGTGAACGACCAGCCACGTGATCACTGCATGCGCGGTCAGGTGGTCAGTTCCTGATCAGCCACCTGATCAGTGCGTGCACAGTCCCCTGATCAGCGCCTGTCAGTCACTGATCACTGCCTGATAAACACGTGATCAGTGCCCGAACAGCCACGTCATCAGTGCATGCGCAGTCACGTGATCAGTGCATGATAGCCACGTGATCAGTGCATACTCAGTCACGTGATCTGGACTTGATCAGCCACGTGATCAGTGCCTGCAGAGTCACGTGATCAGGGCCTGCTGAGCTGCGTGATTCCTGCCGGCTCATCTGCATGACAATTGCCATCTGAGCTGCGTGATTCCTGTCGGCTCATCTGCTTGACAATTGCCAGCTGAGCTGCGTGATTCCTGCCTGGTCACGTGCTTGATTATTGCCAGTTGAGCAGCATGATTCGTCACTGCTGAGCTCCATGCTTATTGCCTGCTGATTGCGTGGTTCGTGTCTGCTCAGCTCTTTGAGTATTGCCTCCTGAGGTCCCTGTTCGGTCGCCACCTGCCGGGGACCAGCCCCAACTGATCCAGGGTATTCGAAGGAGAGATGGCCTAGGCGACTATTTATATGCTAATCAGAGATGTCAAGAATAATAGTATGAGGAGAGCTCAGTAGGAAAATTCGGTGGAGAAAAGAGACTGAGTAGCTTGGTTTACGCGGAAGACCAATCAAACTTCAAGACAAGAAGTTTGCACCACTTACGTAGGCCGCAGGCGCCCTCTCGAATAGCGAAAGGTGCCTCACCCTAGACACCTTCTCGAGTGGGTCTTAGCAGCCCAGGCATAATTAGTAAGCGTGGTGGGTTCCGCGCTCCAGATGGAGACTCAGCTGGAAGTTAAAGGGAAGAATGACAAGGAACTTTATGAATTGGAGCTGTAAGTTAACTCTTTGACAGAGAGAGCGAGATGGTGGTGGGGGACAGCCCCCAGTGAAATCAGAGGTGAGAGCACAAAGCAATACAGTAGGCAGACTCCGGTTTTTTGGGGGGAGATGCTCGAGAATATCCGGGTGGACTCCTGAGGCTCGATCCCGCATTTGCGTATGCCGAGCCTCCTTCCTCATGACCTTTGTCCAGAGTGGAATGCCTCCCCGGCTCCCGGCACATGATCAGTGCATGCTCAGTCACGATAGCAGTGCCTGCTCAGCCACGTGATCACTGACGGCACAGTCACGTGATCAGCGCCTCTCAGTCACGTGATCACCGTATGATAAACACGTGATCAGTGAACGACCAGCCACGTGATCACTGCATGCGCGGTCAGGTGGTCAGTTCCTGATCAGCCACCTGATCAGTGCGTGCACAGTCCCCTGATCAGCGCCTGTCAGTCACTGATCATTGCCTGATAAACACGTGATCAGTGCATGATGAGCCATGTGATCAGTGCCTGATCAGCCACGTCATCAGTGCATGCGCAGTCACGTCATCAGTGCATGATAGCCACGTGATCAGTGCATGCTCAGTCACGTGATCTGGACTTGATCAGCCACGTGATCAGTGCCTGCAGAGTCACGTGATCAGGGCCTGCTGAGCTGCGTGATTCCTGCCGGCTCATCTGCATGACAATTGCCATCTGAGCTGCGTGATTCCTGTCGGCTCATCTGCTTGACAATTGCCAGCTGAGCTGCGTGATTCCTGCCTGGTCACGTGCTTGATTATTGCCAGTTGAGCAGCATGATTCGTCACTGCTGAGCTCCATGCTTATTGCCTGCTGATTGCGTGGTTCGTGTCTGCTCAGCTCTTTGAGTATTGCCTCCTGAGGTCCCTGTTCGGTCGCCACCTGCCGGGGACCAGCCCCAACTGATCCAGGGTATTCGAAGGAGAGATGGCCTAGGCGACTATTTATATGCTAATCAGAGATGTCAAGAATAATAGTATGAGGAGAGCTCAGTAGGAAAATTCGGTGGAGAAAAGAGACTGAGTAGCTTGGTTTACGCGGAAGACCAATCAAACTTCAAGACAAGAAGTTTGCACCACTTACGTAGGCCGCAGGCGCCCTCTCGAATAGCGAAAGGTGCCTCACCCTAGACACCTTCTCGAGTGGGTCTTAGCAGCCCAGGCATAATTAGTAAGCGTGGTGGGTTCCGCGCTCCAGATGGAGACTCAGCTGGAAGTTAAAGGGAAGAATGACAAGGAACTTTATGAATTGGAGCTGTAAGTTAACTCTTTGACAGAGAGAGCGAGATGGTGGTGGGGGACAGCCCCCAGTGAAATCAGAGGTGAGAGCACAAAGCAATACAGTAGGCAGACTCTGGTTTTTTTGGGGGAGATGCTCGAGAATATCCGGGTGGACTCCTGAGGCTCGATCCCGCATTTGCGTATGCCGAGCCTCCTTCCTCATGACCTTTGTCCAGAGTGGAATGCCTCCCCGGCTCCCGGCACATGATCAGTGCATGCTCAGTCACGATATCAGTGCCTGCTCAGCCACGTGATCACTGACGGCACAGTCACGTGATCAGCGCCTGTCAGTCACGTGATCACTGTATGATAAACACGTGATCAGTGCCCGAACAGCCACGTCATCAGTGCATGCGCAGTCACGATATCAGTGCCTGATCAGCCACGTGATCAGTGCGTGCACAGTCCCATGATCAGCGCCTGTCAGTCACTGATCATTGCCTGATAAACACGTGATCAGTGCATGATGAGCCATGTGATCAGTGCCTGATCAGCCACGTCATCAGTGCATGCGCAGTCACGTCATCAGTGCATGATAGCCACGTGATCAGTGCATGCTCAGTCACGTGATCTGGTCTTGATCAGCCAGGTGATCAGTGCCTGCAGAGTCACGTGATCAGGGCCTGCTGAGCTGCGTGATTCCTGTCGGCTCATCTGCTTGACAATTGCCAGCTGAGCTGCGTGATTCCTGCCTGGTCACGTGCTTGATTATTGCCAGTTGAGCAGCATGATTCGTCACTGCTGAGCTCCATGCTTATTGCCTGCTGATTGCGTGGTTCGTGTCTGCTCAGCTCTTTGAGTATTGCCTCCTGAGGTCCCTGTTCGGTCGCCACCTGCCGGGGACCAGCCCCAACTGATCCAGGGTATTCGAAGGAGAGATGGCCTAGGCGACTATTTATATGCTAATCAGAGATGTCAAGAATAATAGTATGAGGAGAGCTCAGTAGGAAAATTCGGTGGAGAAAAGAGACTGAGTAGCTTGGTTTACGCGGAAGACCAATCAAACTTCAAGACAAGAAGTTTGCACCACTTACGTAGGCCGCAGGCGCCCTCTCGAATAGCGAAAGGTGCCTCACCCTAGACACCTTCTCGAGTGGGTCTTAGCAGCCCAGGCATAATTAGTAAGCGTGGTGGGTTCCGCGCTCCAGATGGAGACTCAGCTGGAAGTTAAAGGGAAGAATGACAAGGAACTTTATGAATTGGAGCTGTAAGTTAACTCTTTGACAGAGAGAGCGAGATGGTGGTGGGGGACAGCCCCCAGTGAAATCAGAGGTGAGAGCACAAAGCAATACAGTAGGCAGACTCCGGTTTTTTTGGGGGAGATGCTCGAGAATATCCGGGTGGACTCCTGAGGCTCGATCCCGCATTTGCGTATGCCGAGCCTCCTTCCTCATGACCTTTGTCCAGAGTGGAATGCCTCCCCGGCTGCCGGCACATGATCAGTGCATGCTCAGTCACGATATCAGTGCCTGCTCAGCCACGTGATCACTGACGGCACAGTCACGTGATCAGCGCCTCTCAGTCACGTGATCACCGTATGATAAACACGTGATCAGTGAACGACCAGCCACGTGAGCACTGCATGCGCGGTCAGGTGGTCAGTTCCTGATCAGCCACCTGATCAGTGCGTGCACAGTCCCCTGATCAGCGCCTGTCAGTCACTGATCACTGCCTGATAAACACGTGATCAGTGCCCAATCAGCCACGTCATCAGTGCATGCGCAGTCACGTGATCAGTGCATGATAGCCACGTGATCAGTGCATGCTCAGTCACGTGATCTGGACTTGATCAGCCACGTGATCAGTGCCTGCAGAGTCACGTGATCAGGGCCTGCTGAGCTGCGTGATTCCTGCCGGCTCATCTGCATGACAATTGCCATCTGAGCTGCGTGATTCCTGTCGGCTCATCTGCTTGACAATTGCCAGCTGAGCTGCGTGATTCCTGCCTGGTCACGTGCTTGATTATTGCCAGTTGAGCAGCATGATTCGTCACTGCTGAGCTCCATGCTTATTGCCTGCTGATTGCGTGGTTCGTGTCTGCTCAGCTCTTTGAGTATTGCCTCCTGAGGTCCCTGTTCGGTCGCCACCTGCCGGGGACCAGCCCCAACTGATCCAGGGTATTCGAAGGAGAGATGGCCTAGGCGACTATTTATATGCTAATCAGAGATGTCAAGAATAATAGTATGAGGAGACCTCAGTAGGAAAATTCGGTGGAGAAAAGAGACTGAGTAGCTTGGTTTACGCGGAAGACCAATCAAACTTCAAGACAAGAAGTTTGCACCACTTACGTAGGCCGCAGGCGCCCTCTCGAATAGCCAAAGGTGCCTCACCCTAGACACCTTCTCGAGTGGGTCTTAGCAGCCCAGGCATAATTAGTAAGCGTGGTGGGTTCCGCGCTCCAGATGGAGACTCAGCTGGAAGTTAAAGGGAAGAATGACAAGGAACTTTATGAATTGGAGCTGTAAGTTAACTCTTTGACAGACAGAGCGAGATGGTGGTGGGGGACAGCCCCCAGTGAAATCAGAGGTGAGAGCACAAAGCAATACAGTAGGCAGACTCCGGTTTTTTGGGGGGAGATGCTCGAGAATATCCGGGTGGACTCCTGAGGCTCGATCCCGCATTTTCGTATGCCGAGCCTCCTTCCTCATGACCTTTGTCCAGAGTGGAATGCCTCCCGGCTCCCGGCACAGGATCAGTGCATGCTCAGTCACCATATCAGTGCCTGCTCAGCCAGGTGATCACTGACGGCACAGTCACGTGATCAGCGCCTCTCAGTCACGTGATCACCCTATGATAAACACGTGATCAGTGAACGACCAGCCACGTGATCACTGCATGCGCGGTCAGGTGGTCAGTTCCTGATCAGCCACCTGATCAGTGCGTGCACAGTCCCCTGATCAGCGCCTGTCAGTCACTGATCACTGCCTGATAAACACGTGATCAGTGCCCGAAGAGCCACGTCATCAGTGCATGCGCATCACGTGATCAGTGCATGATAGCCACGTGATCAGTGCGTGCACAGTCCCTTGATCAGCGCCTGTCAGTCACTGATCATTGCCTGATAAACACGTGATCAGTGCATGATGAGCCATGTGATCAGTGCCTGATCAGCCACGTCATCAGTGCATGCGCAGCGTCATCAGTGCATGATAGCCACGTGATCAGTGCATGCGCAGTCACGTGATCTGGACTTGATCAGCCACGTGATCAGTGCCTGCAGAGTCACGTGATCAGGGCCTGCTGAGCTGCGTGATTCCTGCCGGCTCATCTGCATGACAATTGCCAGCTGAGCTGCGTGATTCCTGTCGGCACATCTGCTTGACAATTGCCAGCTGAGCTGCGTGATTCCTGCCTGGTCACGTGCTTGATTATTGCCAGTTGAGAAGCATGATTTGTCACTGCTGAGCTCCATGCTTATTGCCTGCTGATGGCGTGGTTCGTGTCTGCTCAGCTCTTTGAGTATTGCCTCCTGAGGTCCCTGTTCGGTCGCCACCTGCCGGGGACCAGCCCCAACTGATCCAGGGTATTCGAAGGAGAGATGGCCTAGGCGACTATTTATATGCTAATCAGAGATGTCAAGAATAATAGTATGAGGAGACCTCAGTAGGAAAATTCGGTGGAGAAAAGATACTGAGTAGCTTGGTTTACGCGGAAGACCAATCAAACTTCAAGACAAGAAGTTTGCACCACTTACGTAGGCCGCAGGCGCCCTCTCGAATAGCGAAAGGTGCCTCACCCTAGACACCTTCTCGAGTGGGTCTTAGCAGCCCAGGCATAATTAGTAAGCGTGGTGGGTTCTGCGCTCCAGATGGAGACTCAGCTGGAAGTTAAAGGGAAGAATGACAAGGAACTTTATGAATCGGAGCTGTAAGTTAACTCTTTGACAGAGAGAGCGAGATGGTGGTGGGGGACAGCCCCCAGTGAAATCAGAGGTGAGAGCACAAAGCAATACAGTAGGCAGACTCCGGTTTTTTTGGGGGGAGATGCTCGAGAATATCCGGGTGGACTCCTGAGGCTCGATCCCGCATTTTCGTATGCCGAGCCTCCTTCCTCATGACCTTTGTCCAGAGTGGAATGCCTCCCGGCTCCCGGCACAGGATCAGTGCATGCTCAGTCACCATATCAGTGCCTGCTCAGCCACGTGATCACTGACGGCACAGTCACGTGATCAGCGCCTCTCACTCACGTGATCACCGTATGATAAACACGTGATCAGTGAACGACCAGCCACGTGATCACTGCATGCGCGGTCAGGTGGTCAGTTCCTGATCAGCCACCTGATCAGTGCGTGCACAGTCCCCTGATCAGCGCCTGTCAGTCACTGATCATTGCCTGATAAACACGTGATCAGTGCATGATGAGCCATGTGATCAGTGCCTGATCAGCCACGTCATCAGTGCATGCGCAGTCACGTCATCAGTGCATGATAGCCACGTGATCAGTGCATGCTCAGTCACGTGATCTGGACTTGATCAGCCACGTGATCAGTGCCTGCAGAGTCACGTGATCAGGGCCTGCTGAGCTGCGTGATTCCTGCCGGCACATCTGCATGACAATTGCCATCTGAGCTGCGTGATTCCTGTCGGCTCATCTGCTTGACAATTGCTAGCTGAGCTGCGTGATTCCTGCCTGGTCACGTGCTTGATTATTGAGAGTTGAGCAGCATGATTCGTCACTGCTGAGCTCCATGCTTATTGCCTGCTGATTGCGTGGTTCGTGTCTGCTCAGCTCTTTGAGTATCGCCTCCTGAGGTCCCTGTTCGGTCGCCACCAGCCGGGGACCAGCCCCAACTGATCCAGGGTATTCGAAGGAGAGATGGCCTAGGCGACTATTTATATGCTAATCAGAGATGTCAAGAATAATAGTATGAGGTGAGCTCAGTAGGAAAATTCGGTGGAGAAAAGAGACTGAGTAGCTTGGTTTACGCGGAAGACCAATCAAACTTCAAGACAAGAAGTTTGCACCACTTACGTAGGCCGCAGGCGCCCTCTCGAATAGCGAAAGGTGCCTCACCCTAGACACCTTCTCGAGTGGGTCTTAGCAGCCCAGGCATAATTAGTAAGCGTGGTGGGTTCCGCGATCCAGATGGAGACTCAGCTGGAAGTTAAAGGGAAGAATGACAAGGAACTTTATGAATCGGAGCTGTAAGTTAACTCTTTGACAGAGAGAGCGAGATGGTGGTGGGGGACAGCCCCCAGTGAAATCAGAGGTGAGAGCACAAAGCAATACAGTAGGCAGACTCCGGTTTTTTGGGGGGAGATGCTCGAGAATATCCGGGTGGACTCCTGAGGCTCGATCCCGCATTTGCGTATGCGGAGCCTCCTTCCTCATGACCTTTGTCCAGAGTGGAATGCCTCCCCGGCTCCCGGCACATGATCAGTGCATGCTCAGTCACGATATCAGTGCCTGCTCAGCCAGGTGATCACTGACGGCACAGTCACGTGATCAGCGCCTCTCAGTCACGTGATCACCATATGATAAACACGTGATCAGTGAACGACCAGCCACGTGATCACTGCATGCGCGGTCAGGTGGTCAGTTCCTGATCAGCCACCTGATCAGTGCACAGTCCCCTGATCAGCGCCTGTCAGTCACTGATCACTGCCTGATAAACACGTGATCAGTGCCCGAAGAGCCACGTCATCAGTGCATGCGCAGTCACGTGATCAGTGCATGATAGCCACGTGATCAGTGCGTGCACAGTCCCATGATCAGCGCCTGTCAGTCACTGATCATTGCCTGATAAACACGTGATCAGTGCATGATGAGCCATGTGATCAGTGCCTGATCAGCCACGTCATCAGTGCATGCGCAGTCACGTCATCAGTGCATGATAGCCACGTGATCAGTGCATGCTCAGTCACGTGATCTGGACTTGATCAGCCACGTGATCAGTGCCTGCAGAGTCACGTGATCAGGGCCTGCTGAGCTGCGTGATTCCTGCCGGCTCATCTGCATGACAATTGCCATCTGAGCTGCGTGATTCCTGTCGGCTCATCTGCTTGACAATTGCCGGCTGAGCTGCGTGATTCCCGCCTGGTCACGTGCTTGATTATTGCCAGTTGAGCAGCATGATTCGTCACTGCTGAGCTCCATGCTTATTGCCTGCTGATTGCGTGGTTCGTGTCTGCTCAGCTCTTTGAGTATTGCCTCCTGAGGTCCCTGTTCGGTCGCCACCTGCCGGGGAACAGCCCCAACTGATCCAGGGTATTCGAAGGAGAGATGGCCTAGGCGACTATTTATATGCTAATCAGAGATGTCAAGAATAATAGTATGAGGAGACCTCAGTAGGAAAATTCGGTGGAGAAAAGAGACTGAGTAGCTTGGTTTACGCGGAAGACCAATCAAACTTCAAGACAAGAAGTTTGCACCACTTACGTAGGCCGCAGGCGCCCTCTCGAATAGCGAAAGGTGCCTCACCCTAGACACCTTCTCGAGTGGGTCTTAGCAGCCCAGGCATAATTAGTAAGCGTGGTGGGTTCTGCGCTCCAGATGGAGACTCAGCTGGAAGTTAACGGGAAGAATGACAAGGAACTTTATGAATCGGAGCTGTAAGTTAACTCTTTGACAGAGAGAGCGAGATGGTGGTGGGGGACAGCCCCCAGTGAAATCAGAGGTGAGAGCACAAAGCAATACAGTAGGCAGACTCCGGTTTTTTGGGGGGAGATGCTCGAGAATATCCGGGTGGACTCCTGAGGCTCGATCCCGCATTTGCGTATGCGGAGCCTCCTTCCTCATGACCTTTGTCCAGAGTGGAATGCCTCCCCGTCTCCCGGCACAGGATCAGTGCATGCTCAGTCACGATATCAGTGCCTGCTAAGCCACGTGATCACTGACGGCACAGTCACGTGATCAGCGCCTCTCACTCACGTGATCACCGTATGATAAACACGTGATCAGTGAACGACCAGCCACGTGATCACTGCATGCGCGTCAGGTGGTCAGTTCCTGATCAGCCACCTGATCAGTGCGTGCACAGTCCCCTGATCAGCGCCTGTCAGTCACTGATCACTGCCTGATAAACACGTGATCAGTGCCACGTCATCAGTGCAAGCGCAGTCACGTGATCAGTGCATGATAGCCACGTGATCAGTGCGTGCACAGTCCCATGATCAGCGCCTGTCAGTCACTGATCATTGCCTGATAAACACGTGATCAGTGCATGATGAGCCATGTGATCAGTGCCTGATTAGCCACGTCATCAGTGCATGCGCAGTCACGTCATCAGTGCATGATAGCCACGTGATCAGTGCATGCTCAGTCACGTGATCTGTACTTGATCAGCCACGTGATCAGTGCCTGCAGAGTCACGTGATCAGGGCCTGCTGAGCTGCGTGATTCCTGCCGGCACATCTGCATGACAATTGCCATCTGAGCTGCGTGATTCCTGTCGGCTCATCTGCTTGACAATTGCTGGCTGAGCTGCGTGATTCCTGCCTGGTCACGTGCTTGATTATTGCCAGTTGAGCAGCATGATTCGTCACTGCTGAGCTCCATGCTTATTGCCTGCTGATTGCGTGGTTCGTGTCTGCTCAGCTCTTTGAGTATTGCCTCCTGAGGTCCCTGTTCGGTCGCCACCTGCCGGGGACCAGCCCCAACTGATCCAGGGTATTCGAAGGAGAGATGGCCTAGGCGACTATTTATATGCTAATCAGAGATGTCAAGAATAATAGTATGAGGAGAGCTCAGTAGGAAAATTCGGTGGAGAAAAGAGACTGAGTAGCTTGGTTTACGTGGAAGACCAATCAAACTTCAAGACAAGAAGATTGCACCACTTACGTAGGCCGCAGGCGCCCTCTCGAATAGCGAAAGGTGCCTCACCCTAGACACCTTCTCGAGTGGGTCTTAGCAGCCCAGGCATAATTAGTAAGCGTGGTGGGTTCCGCGCTCCAGATGGAGACTCAGCTGGAAGTTAAAGGGAAGAATGACAAGGAACTTTATGAATCGGAGCTGTAAGTTAACTCTTTGACAGAAAGAGCGAGATGGTGGTGGGGGACAGCCCCCAGTGAAATCAGAGGTGAGAGCACAAAGCAATACAGTAGGCAGACTCCGGTTTTTTTGGGGGAGATGCTCGAGAATATCCGGGTGGACTCCTGAGGCTCGATCCCGCATTTGCGTATGCCGAGCCTCCTTCCTCATGACCTTTGTCCAGAGTGGAATGCCTCCCGGCTCCCGGCACATGATCAGTGCATGCTCAGTCACGATATCAGTGCCTGCTCAGCCAGGTGATCACTGACGGCACAGTCACGTGATCTGCGCCTCTCAGTCACGTGATCACCGTATGATAAACACGTGATCAGTGAACGACCAGCCACGTGATCACTGCATGCGCAGTCAGGTGGTCAGTTCCTGATCAGCCACCTGATCAGTGCGTACAGTCCCCTGATCAGCGCCTGTCAGTCACTGATCACTGCCTGATAAACACGTGATCAGTGCCCGAAGAGCCACGTCATCAGTGCATGCGCAGTCACGTGATCAGTGCATGATAGCCACGTGATCAGTGCGTGCACAGTCCCATGATCAGCGCCTGTCAGTCACTGATCATTGCCTGATAAACACGTGATCAGTGCATGATGAGCCATGTGATCAGTGCCTGATCAGCCACGTCATCAGTGCATGCGCAGTCACGTCATCAGTGCATGATAGCCACGTGATCAGTGCATGCTCAGTCACGTGATCTGGACTTGATCAGCCACGTGATCAGTGCCTGCAGAGTCACGTGATCAGGGCCTGCTGAGCTGCGTGATTCCTGCCGGCTCATCTGCATGACAATTGCCATCTGAGCTGCGTGATTCCTGTCGGCTCATCTGCTTGACAATTGCCAGCTGAGCTGCGTGATTCCTGCCTGGTCACGTGCTTGATTATTGCCAGTTGAGCAGCATTATTCGTCACTGCTGAGCTCCATGCTTATTGCCTGCTGATTGCGTGGTTCGTGTCTGCTCAGCTCTTTGAGTATTGCCTCCTGAGGTCCCTGTTCGGTCGCCACGTGCCGGGGACCAGCCCCAACTGATCCAGGGTATTCGAAGGAGAGATGGCCTAGGCGACTATTTATATGCTAATCAGAGATGTCAAGAATAATATTATGAGGAGACCTCAGTAGGAAAATTCGGTGGAGAAAAGAGACTGAGTAGCTTGGTTTACGCGGAAGACCAATCAAACTTCAAGACAAGAAGTTGGCACCACTTACGTAGGCCGCAGGCGCCCTCTCGAATAGCGAAAGGTGCCTCACCCTAGACACCTTCTCGAGTGGGTCTTAGCAGCCCAGGCATAATTAGTAAGCGTGGTGGGTTCCGCGCTCCAGATGGAGACTCAGCTGGAAGTTAAAGGGAAGAATGACAAGGAACTTTATGAATCGGAGCTGTAAGTTAACTCTTTGACAGAGAGAGCGAGATGGTGGTGGGGGACAGCCCCCAGTGAAATCAGAGGTGAGAGCACAAAGCAATACAGTAGGCAGACTGGTTTTGGGGGGAGATGCTCGAGAATATCCGGGTGGACTCCTGAGGCTCGATCCCGCATTTGCGTATGCCGAGCCTCCTTCCTCATGACCTTTGTCCAGAGTGGAATGCCTCCCCGGCTCCCGGCACAGGATCAGTGCATGCTCAGTCACCATATCAGTGCCTGCTCAGCCACGTGATCACTGACGGCACAGTCACGTGATCAGCGCCTCTCAGTCACGTGATCACCGTATGATAAACACGTGATCAGTGAACGACCAGCCACGTGATCACTGCATGCGCAGTCAGGTGGTCAGTTCCTGATCAGCCACCTGATCAGTGCGTGCACAGTCCCCTGATCAGCGCCTGTCAGTCACTGATCACTGCCTGATAAACACGTTATCAGTGCCCGAAGAGCCACGTCATCAGTGCATGCGCAGTCACGTGATCAGTGCATGATAGCCACGTGATCAGTGCGTGCACAGTCCCATGATCAGCGCCTGTCAGTCACTGATCATTGCCTGATAAACACGTGATCAGTGCATGATGAGCCATGTGATCAGTGCCTGATCAGCCACGTCATCAGTGCATGCGCAGTCACGTCATCAGTGCATGATAGCCACGTGATCAGTGCATGCTCAGTCACGTGATCTGGACTTGATCAGCCACGTGATCAGTGCCTGCAGAGTCACGTGATCAGGGCCTGCTGAGCTGCGTGATTCCTGCCGGCTCATCTGCATGACAATTGCCATCTGAGCTGCGTGATTCCTGTCGGCTCATCTGCTTGACAATTGCCAGCTGAGCTGCGTGATTCCTGCCTGGTCACGTGCTTGATTATTGCCAGTTGAGCAGCATGATTCGTCACTGCTGAGCTCCATGCTTATTGCCTGCTGATTGCGTGGTTCGTGTCTGCTCAGCTCTTTGAGTATTGCCTCCTGAGGTCCCTGTTCGGTCGCCACCTGCCGGGGACCAGCCCCAACTGATCCAGGGTATTCGAAGGAGAGATGGCCTAGGCGACTATTTATATGCTAATCAGAGATGTCAAGAATAATAGTATGAGGAGACCTCAGTAGGAAAATTCGGTGGAGAAAAGAGACTGAGTAGCTTGGTTTACGCGGAAGACCAATCAAACTTCAAGACAAGAAGTTTGCACCACTTACGTAGGCCGCAGGCGCCCTCTCGAATAGCGAAAGGTGCCTCACCCTAGACACCTTCTCGAGTGGGTCTTAGCAGCCCAGGCATAATTAGTAAGCGTGGTGGGTTCCGCGCTCCAGATGGAGACTCAGCTGGAAGTTAAAGGGAAGAATGACAAGGAACTTTATGAATCGGAGCTGTAAGTTAACTCTTTGACAGAGAGAGCGAGATGGTGGTGGGGGACAGCCCCCAGTGAAATCAGAGGTGAGAGCACAAAGCAATACAGTAGGCAGACTCCGGTTTTTTTGGGGGGAGATGCTCGAGAATATCCGGGTGGACTCCTGAGGCTCGATCCCGCATTTGCGTATGCCGAGCCTCCTTCCTCATGACCTTTGTCCAGAGTGGAATGCCTCCCCGGCTCCCGGCACAGGATCAGTGCATGCTCAGTCACGATATCAGTGCCTGCTCAGCCACGTGATCACTGACGGCACAGTCACGTGATCAGCGCCTCTCAGTCACGTGATCACCGTATGATAAACACGTGATCAGTGAACGACCAGCCACGTGATCACTGCATGCGCGGTCAGGTGGTCAGTTCCTGATCAGCCACCTGATCAGTGCGTGCACAGTCCCCTGATCAGCGCCTGTCAGTCACTGATCACTGCCTGATAAACAAGTGATCAGTGCCCGAAGAGCCACGTCATCAGTGCATGCGCAGTCACGTGATCAGTGCATGATAGCCACGCGATCAGTGCGTGCACAGTCCCATGATCAGCGCCTGTCAGTCACTGATCATTGCCTGATAAACACGTGATCAGTTCATGATGAGCCATGTGATCAGTGCCTGATCAGCCACGTCATCAGTGCATGCGCAGTCACGTCATCAGTGCATGATAGCCACGTGATCAGTGCATGCTCAGTCACGTGATCTGTACTTGATCAGCCACGTGATCAGTGCCTGCAGAGTCAGGTGATCAGGGCCTGCTGAGCTGCGTGATTCCTGCCGGCTCATCTGCATGACAATTGCCATCTGAGCTGCGTGATTCCTGTCGGCTCATCTACTTGACAATTGCCGGCTGAGCTGCGTGATTCCTGCCTGGTCACGTGCTTGATTATTGCCAGTTGAGCAGCATGATTCGTCACAGCTGTGCTCCATGCTTATTGCCTGCTGATTGCGTGGTTCGTGTCTGCTCAGCTCTTTGAGTATTGCCTCCTGAGGTCCCTGTTCGGTCGCCACCTGCCGGGGACCAGTCCCAACTGATCCAGGGTATTCGAAGGAGAGATGGCCTAGGCGACTATTTATATGCTAATCAGAGATGTCAAGAATAATAGTATGAGGAGACCTCAGTAGGAAAATTCGGTGGAGAAAAGAGACTGACTAGCTTGGTTTACGCGGAAGACCAATCAAACTTCAAGACAAGAAGTTTGCACCACTTACGTAGGCCGTAGGCGCCCTCTCGAATAGCGAAAGGTGCCTCACCCTAGACACCGTCTCGAGTGGGTCTTAGCAGCCCAGGCATACTTAGTAAGCGTGGTGGGTTCCGCGCTCCAGATGGAGACTCAGCTGGAAGTTAACGGGAAGAATGACAAGGAACTTTATGAATCGGAGCTGTAAGTTAACTCTTTGACAGAGAGAGCGAGATGGTGGTGGGGGACAGCCCCCAGTGAAATCAGAGGTGAGAGCACAAAGCAATACAGTAGGCAGACTCCGGTTTTATTGGGGGGAGATGCTCGAGAATATCCGGGTGGACTCCTGAGGCTCGATCCCGCATTTGCGTATGCCGAGACTCCTTCCTCATGACCTTTGTCCAGAGTGGAATTCCTCCCCGGCTCCCGGCACAGGATCAGTGCATGCTCAGTCACGATATCAGTGCCTGCTCAGCCACGTGATCACTGACGGCACAGTCACGTGATCAGCGCCTCTCAGTCACGTGATCACCGTATGATAAACACGTGATAAGTGAACGACCAGCCACGTGATCACTGCATGTGATCACTGCATGCGCAGTCACGTGGTCAGTTCCTGATCAGCCACCTGATCAGTGCGTGCACAGTCCCCTGATCAGCGCCTGTCAGTCACTGATCACTGCGTGATAAACACGTGATCAGTGCATGATGAGCCATGTGATCAGTGCCTGATCAGCCACGTCATCAGTGCATGCGCAGTCACTTCATCAGTGCATGATAGCCACGTGATCAGTGCATGCTCAGTCACGTGATCGTGATCAGCCACGTGATCAGTGCCTGCAGAGTCACGTGATCAGGGCCTGCTGAGCTGCGTGATTCCTGCCGGCTCATCTGCTTGACAATTGCCAGCTGAGCTGCGTGATTCCTGTCGGCTCATCTGCTTGACAATTGCCAGCTGAGCTGCGTGATTCCTGCCTGGTCACGTGCTTGATTATTGCCAGTTGAGCAGCATGATTCGTCACAGCTGTGCTCCATGCTTATTGCCTGCTGATTGCGTGGTTCGTGTCTGCTCAGCTCTTTGAGTATTGCCTCCTGAGGTCCCTGTTCGGTCGCCACCTGCCGGGGACCAGCCCCAACTGATCCAGGGTATTCGAAGGAGAGATGGCCTAGGCGACTATTTATATGCTAATCAGAGATGTCAAGAATAATAGTATGAGGAGAGCTCAGTAGGAAAATTCGGTGGAGAAAAGAGACTGAGTAGCTTGGTTTACGCGGAAGACCAATCAAACTTCAAGACAAGAAGTTTGCACGACTTACGTAGGCCACAGGCGCCCTCTCGAATAGCGAAAGGTGCCTCACCCTAGACACCTTCTCGAGTGGGTCTTAGCAGCCCAGGCATAATTAGTAAGCGTGGTGGGTTCTGCGCTCCAGATGGAGACTCAGCTGGAAGTTAAAGGGAAGAATGACAAGGAACTTTATGAATCGGAGCTGTAAGTTAACTCTTTGACAGAGAGAGCGAGATGGTGGTGGGGGACAGCCCCCAGTGAAATCAGAGGTGAGAGCACAAAGCAATACAGTAGGCAGACTCCGGTTTTTTGGGGGGGAGATGCTCGAGAATATCCGGGTGGACTCCTGAGGCTCGATCCCGCATTAGCGTATGCCGAGCCTCCTTCCTCATGACCTTTGTCCAGAGTGGAATGCCTCCCCGGCTCCCGGCACAGGATCAGTGCATGCTCAGTCACGATATCAGTGCCTGCTCAGCCACGTGATCACTGACGGCACAGTCACGTGATCAGCGCCTCTCAGTCACGTGATCACCGTATGATAAACACGTGATCAGTGAACGACCAGCCACGTGATCACTGCATGCGCGGTCAGGTGGTCAGTTCCTGATCAGCCACCTGATCAGTGCGTGCACAGTCCCCTGATCAGCGCCTGTCAGTCACTGATCACTGCCTGATAAACACGTGATCAGTGCCCGAAGAGCCACGTCATCAGAGCATGCGCAGTCACGGATCAGTGCATGATAGCCACGTGATCAGTGCGTGCACAGTCCCATGATCAGCGCCTGTCAGTCACTGATCATTGCCTGATAAACACGTGATCAGTGCATGATGAGCCATGTGATCAGTGCCCGATCAGCCACGGCATCAGTGCATGCGCAGTCACGTCATCAGTGCATGATAGCCACGTGATCAGTGCATGCTCAGTCACGTGATCTGTACTTGATCAGCCACGTGATCAGTGCCTGCAGAGTCACGTGATCAGGGCCTGCTGAGCTGCGTGATTCCTGCCGGCTCATCTGCATGACAATTGCCATCTGAGCTGCGTGATTCTGTCGGCTCATCTGCTTGACAATTGCCGGCTGAGCTGCGTGATTCCTGCCTGGTCACGTGCTTGATTATTGCCAGTTGAGCAGCATGATTCGTCACTGCTAAGCTCCATGCTTATTGCCTGCTGATTGCGTGGCTCGTGTCTGCTCAGCTCTTTGAGTATTTCCTCCTGAGGTCCCTGTTCGGTCGCCACCTGCCGGGGACCAGCCCCAACTGATCCAGGGTATTCGAAGGAGAGATGGCCTAGGCGACTATTTATATGCTAATCAGAGATGTCAAGAATAATAGTATGAGGAGACCTCAGTAGGAAAATTCGGTGGAGAAAAGAGACTGAGTAGCTTGGTTTACGCGGAAGACCAATCAAACTTCAAGACAAGAAGTTGGCACCACTTACGTAGGCCGCAGGCGCCCTCTCGAATAGCGAAAGGTGCCTCACCCTAGACACCTTCTCGAGTGGGTCTTAGCAGCCCAGGCATAATTAGTAAGCGTGGTGGGTTCCGCGCTCCAGATGGAGACTCAGCTGGAAGTTAAAGGGAAGAATGACAAGGAACTTTATGAATCGGAGCTGTAAGTTAACTCTTTGACAGAGAGAGCGAGATGGTGGTGGGGGACAGCCCCCAGTGAAATCAGAGGTGAGAGCACAAAGCAATACAGTAGGCAGACTCCGGTTTTATAGGGGGGGAGATGCTCGAGAATATCCGGGTGGACTCCTGAGGCTCGATCCCGCATTTGCGTATGCCGAGCCTCCTTCCTCATGACCTTTGTCCAGAGTGGAATGCCTCCCCGGCTCCCGGCACAGGATCAGTGCATGCTCAGTCACGATATCAGTGCCTGCTCAGCCACGTGATCACTGACGGCACAGTCACGTGATCAGCGCCTCTCAGTCACGTGATCACCGTATGATAAACACGTGATCAGTGAACGACCAGCCACGTGATCACTGCATGCGCAGTCAGGTGGTCAATTCCTGATCAGCCACCTGATCAGTGCGTGCACAGTCCCCTGATCAGAGCCTGTCGGTCACTGATCACTGCCTGATAAACACGTGATCAGTGCATGATGAGCCATGTGATCAGTGCCTGATCAGCCACGTCATCAGTGCATGCGCAGTCACGTCATCAGTGCATGATAGCCACGTGATCAGTGCATGCTCAGTCACGTGATCTGTGATCAGCCACGTGATCAGTGCCTGCAGAGTCACGTGATCAGGGCCTGCTGAGCTGCGTGATTCCTGCCGGCTCATCTGCATGACAATTGCCATCTGAGCTGCGTGATTCCTGTGGCTCATCTGCTTGACAATTGCCAGCTGAGCTGCGTGATTCCTGCCTGGTCACGTGCTTGATTATTGCCAGTTGAGCAGCATGATTCGTCACTGCTGTGCTCCATGCTTATTGCCTGCTGATTGCGTGGTTCGTGTCTGCTCAGCTCTTTGAGTATTGCCTCCTGAGGTCCCTGTTCGGTCGCCACCTGCCGGGGACCAGCCCCAACTGATCCAGGGTATTCGAAGGAGAGATGGCCTAGGCGACTATTTATATGCTAATCAGAGATGTCAAGAATAATATTATGAGGAGAGCTCAGTAGGAAAATTCGGTGGAGAAAAGAGACTGAGTAGCTTGGTTTACGTGGAAGACCAATCAAACTTCAAGACAAGAAGTTTGCACCACTTACGTAGGCCGCAGGCGCCCTCTCGAATAGCGAAAGGTGCCTCACCCTAGACACCTTCTCGAGTGGGTCTTAGCAGCCCAGGCATAATTAGTAAGCGTGCTGGGTTCCGCGCTCCAGATGGAGACTCAGCTGGAAGTTAAAGGGAAGAATGACAAGGAACTTTATGAATTGGAGCTGTAAGTTAACTCTTTGACAGAGAGAGCGAGATGGTGGTGGGGGACAGCCCCCAGTGAAATCAGAGGTGAGAGCACAAAGCAATACAGTAGGCAGACTCCGGTTTTTTTGGGGGGGAGATGCTCGAGAATATCCGGGTGGACTCCTGAGGCTCGATCCCGCATTTGCGTATGCCGAGCCTCCTTCCTCATGACCTTTGTCCAGAGTGGAATGCCTCCCCGGCTCCCGGCACAGGATCAGTGCATGCTCAGTCACGATATCAGTGCCTGCTCAGCCACGTGATCACTGACGGCACAGTCACGTGATCAGCGCCTCTCAGTCACGTGATCACCGTATGATAAACACGTGATCAGTGAACGACCAGCCACGTGATCACTGCATGCGCGGTCAGGTGGTCAGTTCCTGATCAGCCACCTGATTAGTGCGTGCACAGTCCCCTGATCAGCGCCTGTCAGTCACTGATCACTGCCTGATAAACACGTGATCAGTGCCCGAAGAGCCACGTCATCAGTGCATGCGCAGTCACGTGATCAGTGCATGATAGCCACGTGATCAGTGCGTGCACAGTCCCATGATCAGCGCCTGTCAGTCACTGATCATTGCCTGATAAACACGTGATCAGTGCATGATGAGCCATGTGATCAGTGCCGGATCAGCCACGTCATCAGTGCATGCGCAGTCACGTCATCAGTGCATGATAGCCACGTGATCAGTGCATGCTCAGTCACGTGATCTGGACTTGATCAGCCACGTGATCAGTGCCTGCAGAGTCACGTGATCAGGGCCTGCTGAGCTGCGTGATTCCTGCCGGCTCATCTGCATGACAATTGCCAGCTGAGCTGCGTGATTCCTGTCGGCTCATCTGCTTGACAATTGCCGGCTGAGCTGCGTGATTCCTGCCTGGTCACGTGCTTGATTATTGCCAGTTGAGCAGCATGATTCGTCACTGCTGTGCTCCATGCTTATTGCCTGCTGATTGCGTGGTTCGTGTCTGCTCAGCTCTTTGAGTATTGCCTCCTGAGGTCCCTGTTCGGTCGCCACCTGCCGGGGACCAGCCCCAACTGATCCAGGGTATTCGAAGGAGAGATGGCCTAGGCGACTATTTATATGCTAATCAGAGATGTCAAGAATAATAGTATGAGGAGACCTCAGTAGGAAAATTCGGTGGAGAAAAGAGACTGAGTAGCTTGGTTTACGCGGAAGACCAATCAAACTTCAAGACAAGAAGTTTGCACCACTTACGTAGGCCGCAGGCGCCCTCTCGAATAGCGAAAGGTGCCTCACCCTAGACACCTTCTCGAGTGGGTCTTAGCAGCCCAGGCATAATTAGTAAGCGTGGTGGGTTCCGCGCTCCAGATGGAGACTCAGCTGGAAGTTAAAGGGAAGAATGACAAGGAACTTTATGAATTGGAGCTGTAAGTTAACTCTTTGACAGAGAGAGCGAGATGGTGGTGGGGGACAGCCCCCAGTGAAATCAGAGGTGAGAGCACAAAGCAATACAGTAGGCAGACTCCGGTTTTTTGGGGGGGGAGATGCTCGAGAATATCCGGGTGGACTCCTGAGGCTCGATCCCGCATTTGCGTATGCCGAGCCTCCTTCCTCATGACCTTTGTCCAGAGTGGAATGCCTCCCCGGCTCCCGGCACATGATCAGTGCATGCTCAGTCACGATATCAGTGCCTGCTCAGCCACGTGATCACTGACGGCACAGTCACGTGATCAGCGCCTCTCAGTCACGTGATCACCGTATGATAAACACGTGATCAGTGAACGACCAGCCACGTGATCACTGCATGCGCGGTCAGGTGGTCAGTTCCTGATCAGCCACCTGATCAGTGCGTGCACAGTCCCCTGATCAGCGCCTGTCAGTCACTGATCACTGCCTGATAAACACGTGATCAGTGCCCGAAGAGCCACGTCATCAGTGCATGCGCAGTCACGTGATCAGTGCATGATAGCCACGTGATCAGTGCGTGCACAGTCCCATGATCAGCGCCTGTCAGTCACTGATCATTGCCTGATAAACACGTGATCAGTGCATGATGAGCCATGTGATCAGTGCCCGATCAGCCACGTCATCAGTGCATGCACAGTCACGTCATCAGTGCATAATAGCCACGTGATCAGTGCATGCTCAGTCACGTGATCTGGACTTGATCAGCCACGTGATCAGTGCCTGCAGAGTCACGTGATCAGGGCCTGCTGAGCTGCGTGATTCCTGCCGGCTCATCTGCATGACAATTGCCAGCTGAGCTGCGTGATTCCTGTCGGCTCATCTGCTTGACAATTGCCAGCTGAGCTGCGTGATTCCTGCCTGGTCACGTGCTTGATTATTGCCAGTTGAGCAGCATGATTCGTCACTGCTGAGCTCCATGCTTATTGCCTGCTGATTGCGTGGTTCGTGTCTGCTCAGCTCTTTGAGTATTGCCTCCTGAGGTCCCTGTTCGGTCGCCACCTGCCGGGGACCAGCCCCAACTGATCCAGGGTATTCGAAGGAGAGATGGCCTAGGCGACTATTTATATGCTAATCAGAGATGTCAAGAATAATAGTATGAGGAGAGCTCAGTAGGAAAATTCGGTGGAGAAAAGAGACTGAGTAGCTTGGTTTACGCGGAAGACCAATCAAACTTCAAGACAAGAAGTTTGCACCACTTACGTAGGCCGCAGGCGCCCTCTCGAATAGCGAAAGGTGCCTCACCCTAGACACCTTCTCGAGTGGGTCTTAGCAGCCCAGGCATAATTAGTAAGCGTGGTGGGTTCCGCGCTCCAGATGGAGACTCAGCTGGAAGTTAAAGGGAAGAATGACAAGGAACTTTATGAATTGGAGCTGTAAGTTAACTCTTTGACAGAGAGAGCGAGATGGTGGTGGGGGACAGCCCCCAGTGAAATCAGAGGTGAGAGCACAAAGCAATACAGTAGGCAGACTCCGGTTTTTGGGGGAGATGCTCGAGAATATCCGGGTGGACTCCTGAGGCTCGATCCCGCATTTGCGTATGCCGAGCCTCCTTCCTCATGACCTTTGTCCAGAGTGGAATGCCTCCCCGGCTCCCGGCACATGATCAGTGCATGCTCAGTCACGATATCAGTGCCTGCTCAGCCACGTGATCACTGACGGCACAGTCACGTGATCAGCGCCTCTCAGTCACGTGATCACCGTATGATAAACACGTGATCAGTGAACGACCAGCCACGTGATCACTGCATGCGCGGTCAGGTGGTCAGTTCCTGATCAGCCACCTGATCAGTGCGTGCACAGTCCCCTGATCAGCGCCTGTCAGTCACTGATCACTGCCTGATAAACACGTGATCAGTGCCGGAACAGCCACGTCATCAGTGCATGCGCAGCCACGTCATCAGTGCATGCGCACTCACGTGATCAGTGCATGATAGCCACGTGATCAGTGCGTGCACAGTCCCATGATCAGCGCCTGTCAGTCACTGATCATTGCCTGATAAACACGTGATCAGTGCATGATGAGCCATGTGATCAGTGCCCGATCAGCCACGTCATCAGTGCATGCGCAGTCACGTCATCAGTGCATGATAGCCACGTGATCAGTGCATGCTCAGTCACGTGATCTGGACTTGATCAGCCACGTGATCAGTGCCTGCAGAGTCACGTGATCAGGGCCTGCTGAGCTGCGTGATTCCTGCCGGCTCATCTGCATGACAATTGCCAGCTGAGCTGCGTGATTCCTGTCGGCTCATCTGCTTGACAATTGCCAGCTGAGCTGCGTGATTCCTGCCTGGTCACGTGCTTGATTATTGCCAGTTGAGAAGCATGATTCGTCACAGCTGTGCTCCATGCTTATTGCCTGCTGATTGCGTGGTTCGTGTCTGCTCAGCTCTTTGAGTATTGCCTCCTGAGGTCCCTGTTCGGTCGCCACCTGCCGGGGACCAGCCCCAACTGATCCAGGGTATTCGAAGGAGAGATGGCCTAGGCGACTATTTATATGCTAATCAGAGATGTCAAGAATAATAGTATGAGGAGACCTCAGTAGGAAAATTCGGTGGAGAAAAGAGACTGAGTAGCTTGGTTTACGCGGAAGACCAATCAAACTTCAAGACAAGAAGTTTGCACCACTTACCTAGGCCGCAGGCGCCCTCTCGAATAGCGAAAGGTGCCTCACCCTAGACACCTTCTCGAGTGGGTCTTAGCAGCCCAGGCATAATTAGTAAGCGTGGTGGGTTCCGCGCTCCAGATGGAGACTCAGCTGGAAGTTAAAGGGAAGAATGACAAGGAACTTTATGAATTGGAGCTGTAAGTTAACTCTTTGACAGAGAGAGCGAGATGGTGGTGGGGGACAGCCCCCAGTGAAATCAGAGGTGAGAGCACAAAGCAATACAGTAGGCAGACTCCGGTTTTTTGGGGGAGATGCTCGAGAATATCCGGGTGGACTCCTGAGGCTCGATTCCGCATTTGCGTATGCGGAGCCTCCTTCCTCATGACCTTTGTCCAGAGTGGAATGCCTCCCCGGCTCCCGGCACAGGATCAGTGCATGCTCAGTCACGATATCAGTGCCTGCTAAGCCACGTGATCACTGACGGCACAGTCACGTGATCAGCGCCTCTCACTCACGTGATCACCGTATGATAAACACGTGATCAGTGAACGACCAGCCACGTGATCACTGCATGCCCGGTCAGGTGGTCAGTTCCTGATCAGCCACCTGATCAGTGCGTGCACAGTCCCCTGATCAGCGCCTGTCAGTCACTTATCACTGCCTGATAAACACGTGATCAGTGCCCGAAGAGCCACGTCATCAGTGCATGCCCAGCCACGTCATCAGTGCAAGCGCAGTCACGTGATCAGTGCATGATAGCCACGTGATCAGTGCGTGCACAGTCCCATGATCAGCGCCTGTCAGTCACTGATCATTGCCTGATAAACACGTGATCAGTGCATGATGAGCCATGTGATCAGTGCCCGATCAGCCACGTCATCAGTGCATGCGCAGTCACGTCATCAGTGCATGATAGCCACGTGATCAGTGCATGCTCAGTCACGTGATCTGGACTTGATCAGCCACGTGATCAGTGCCTGCAGAGTCACGTGATCAGGGCCTGCTGAGCTGCGTGATTCCTGCCGGCTCATCTGCATGACAATTGCCAGCTGAGCTGCGTGATTCCTGTCGGCTCATCTGCTTGACAATTGCCAGCTGAGCTGCGTGATTCCTGCCTGCTCACGTGCTTGATTATTGCCAGTTGAGCAGCATGATTCGTCACTGCTGAGCTCCATGCTTATTGCCTGCTGATTGCGTGGTTCGTGTCTGCTCAGCTCTTTGAGTATTGCCTCCTGAGGTCCCTGTTCGGTCGCCACCTGCCGGGGACCAGCCCCAACTGATCCAGGGTATTCGAAGGAGAGATGGCCTAGGCGACTATTTATATGCTAATCAGAGATGTCAAGAATAATAGTATGAGGAGAGCTCAGTAGGAAAATTCGGTGGAGAAAAGAGACTGAGTAGCTTGGTTTACGCGGAAGACCAATCAAACTTCAAGACAAGAAGTTTGCACCACTTACGTAGGCCGCAGGCGCCCTCTCGAATAGCGAAAGGTGCCTCACCCTAGACACCTTCTCGAGTGGGTCTTAGCAGCCCAGGCATAATTAGTAAGCGTGGTGGGTTCCGCGCTCCAGATGGAGACTCAGCTGGAAGTTAAAGGGAAGAATGACAAGGAACTTTATGAATCGGAGCTGTAAGTTAACTCTTTGACAGAGAGAGCGAGATGGTGGTGGGGGACAGCCCCCAGTGAAATCAGAGGTGAGAGCACAAAGCAATACAGTAGGCAGACTCCGGTTTTTTTGGGGGGGAGGTGCTCGAGAATATCCGGGTGGACTCCTGAGGCTCGATCCCGCATTTGCGTATGCCGAGCCTCCTTCCTCATGACCTTTGTCCAGAGTGGAATGCCTCCCCGGCTCCCGGCACATGATCAGTGCATGCTCAGTCACGATATCAGTGCCTGCTCAGCCAGGTGATCACTGACGGCACAGTCACGTGATCAGCGCCTCTCAGTCACGTGATCACCGTATGATAAACACGTGATCAGTGAACGACCAGCCACGTGATCACTGCATGCGCGGTCAGGTGGTCAGTTCCTGATCAGCCACCTGATCAGTGCGTGCACAGTCCCCTGATCAGCGCCTGTCAGTCACTGATCACTGCCTGATAAACACGTGATCAGTGCCCGAAGAGCCACGTCATCAGTGCATGCGCAGTCACGTGATCAGTGCATGATAGCCACGTGATCAGTGCGTGCACAGTCCCATGATCAGCGCCTGTCAGTCACTGATCATTGCCTGATAAACACGTGATCAGTGCATGATGAGCCATGTGATCAGTGCCCGATCAGCCACGTCATCAGTGCATGCACAGTCACGTCATCAGTGCATGATAGCCACGTGATCAGTGCATGCTCAGTCACGTGATCTGTACTTGATCAGCCACGTGATCAGTGCCTGCAGAGTCAGGTGATCAGGGCCTGCTGAGCTGCGTGATTCCTGCCGGCTCATCTGCATGACAATTGCCATCTGAGCTGCGTGATTCCTGTCGGCTCATCTGCTTGACAATTGCCAGCTGAGCTGCGTGATTCCTGCCTGGTCACGTGCTTGATTATTGCCAGTTGAGCAGCATGATTCGTCACTGCTGAGCTCCATGCTTATTGCCTGCTGATTGCGTGGTTCGTGTCTGCTCAGCTCTTTGAGTATTGCCTCCTGAGGTCCCTGTTCGGTCGCCACCTGCCGGGGACCAGCCCCAACTGATCCAGGGTATTCGAAGGAGAGATGGCCTAGGCGACTATTTATATGCTAATCAGAGATGTCAAGAATAATAGTATGAGGAGACCTCAGTAGGAAAATTCGGTGGAGAAAAGAGACTGAGTAGCTTGGTTTACGCGGAAGACCAATCAAACTTCAAGACAAGAAGTTTGCACCACTTACGTAGGCCGCAGGCGCCCTCTCGAATAGCGAAAGGTGCCTCACCCTAGACACCTTCTCGAGTGGGTCTTAGCAGCCCAGGCATAATTAGTAAGCGTGGTGGGTTCCGCGCTCCAGATGGAGACTCAGCTGGAAGTTAAAGGGAAGAATGACAAGGAACTTTATGAATCGGAGCTGTAAGTTAACTCTTTGACAGAGAGAGCGAGATGGTGGTGGGGGACAGCCCCCAGTGAAATCAGAGGTGAGAGCACAAAGCAATACAGTAGGCAGACTCCGGTTTTTTTGGGGGAGATGCTCGAGAATATCCGGGTGGACTCCTGAGGCTCGATTCCGCATTTGCGTATGCCGAGCCTCCTTCCTCATGACCTTTGTCCAGAGTGGAATGCCTCCCCGACTCCCGGCACAGGATCAGTGCATGCTCAGTCACGATATCAGTGCCTGCTCAGCCACGTGATCACTGACGGCACAGTCACGTGATCAGCGCCTCTCAGTCACGTGATCACCGTATGATAAACACGTGATCAGTGAACGACCAGCCACGTGATCACTGCATGCGCGGTCAGGTGGTCAGTTCCTGATCAGCCACCTGATCAGTGCGTGCACAGTCCCCTGATCAGCGCCTGTCAGTCACTGATCACTGCCTGATAAACACGTGATCAGTGCCGGAACAGCCACGTCATCAGTGCATGCGCAGTCACGTGATCAGTGCATGATAGCCACGTGATCAGTGCGTGCACAGTCCCATGATCAGCGCCTGTCAGTCACTGATCATTGCCTGATAAACACGTGATCAGTGCATGATGAGCCATGTGATCAGTGCCCGATCAGTCACGTCATAAGTGCATGATAGCCACGTGATCAGTGCATGCTCAGTCACGTGATCTGTACTTGATCAGCCACGTGATCAGTGCCTGCAGAGTCACGTGATCAGGGCCTGCTGAGCTGCGTGATTCCTGCCGGCTCATCTGCATGACAATTGCCATCTGAGCTGCGTGATTCCCGTCGGCTCATCTGCTTGACAATTGCCAGCTGAGCTGCGTGATTCCTGCCTGGTCACGTGCTTGATTATTGCCAGTTGAGCAGCATGATTCGTCACTGCTGAGCTCCATGCTTATTGCCTGCTGATGGCGTGGTTCGTGTCTGCTCAGCTCTTTGAGTATTGCCTCCTGAGGTCCCTGTTCGGTCGCCACCTGCCGGGGACCAGCCCCAACTGATCCAGGGTATTCGAAGGAGAGATGGCCTAGGCGACTATTTATATGCTAATCAGAGATGTCAAGAATAATAGTATGAGGAGAGCTCAGTAGGAAAATTCGGTGGAGAAAAGAGACTGAGTAGCTTGGTTTACGCGGAAGACCAATCAAACTTCAAGACAAGAAGTTGGCACCACTTACGTAGGCCGCAGGCACCCTCTCGAATAGCGAAAGGTGCCTCACCCTAGACACCTTCTCGAGTGCGTCTTAGCAGCCCAGGCATAATTAGTAAGCGTGGTGGGTTCTGCGCTCCAGATGGAGACTCAGCTGGAAGTTAAAGGGAAGAATGACAAGGAACTTTATGAATCGGAGCTGTAAGTTAACTCTTTGACAGAGAGAGCGAGTTGGTGGTGGGGGACAGCCCCAGTGAAATCAGAGATGAGAGCACAAAGCAATACAGCAGGCAGACTCTGGTCTGATTTTGGGGGAGATGCTCGAGAATATCCTAGTGGACTCC